>NW_022900945.1:32969041-32976002 GCF_012274545.1 Fukomys damarensis | reverse complement strand
TTTTTTTTTTTTTTTTTGAGACAGAGTCTTTCTATGCAGTTTAGGCTGGCCTTGAACTTACTCTGTATCCCAGGCTGGCCTCAAACTCCTGGTGATCCTCCTGCCTCTGCTTCCCATGTGCCACCATGCCCAGCATGGATGATTTTTTATGTGTAACTTCTTTCAAATTAAGATTGAAGAAAGCCTTCAGGTAAGATGGCACACACCTGTAATCCCAGCACTCGGGAGGCTGAGCCAGGAGGATCACCACGAGTTCGAGACCAGCCTGGGCCACATAGTGAGTTCCAGGGCAGTCTCAACTACATAGTAAGACCCTGTCTCAAAAAACAAAAAACAAACAAACAAAAAAAGATTGAAGAAAGCCAGACATGGTAGTGCATGCCTGTAATTAAACTGGTTATTAATTATTTAAATTAAATGTTAATCATTAAAATGGCAACATGTATCATTTGGGGAGTATAATCTAGGGTTGGAATAGCTGTGTGGTATGGTTAGCTTGATTAGAAATTGCTAGTTCTCCATGTAGGTTTACACTGCCATCCTGTGGGTGTATAACTGTGTCTCATAATGATGAGCATTTTTTTGTGTGCATATTGAGCACTTTATTATTCTGTTTTTAAGGGTTCATTCAAGTCATTAGCCTATTTTCTTTGGGGGTGGAGGTGGAGACAGGGTCTCAATGTGTGGTGAAACTGGTCTTGAGCTCACTGCGCAGCTCACACTGGCTTCGAACTTTCAGGATCCTCCTGCCTCAGCCCCCTGAGTGCTGGGAATACAGGGATGTACCACCACACCCAGCAGCCCATTATTAAATTGGCCTATTAATGCAGTATTTTTTTCTTACTGATTCATAGTAGTACTTTCTTCTATTGTGTGTGTGTGTGTGTGTGTGTGTGTGTGTGTGTGTGTGTGTGTGTTTATTTATTGGTACCAGGGATTGAACTCTGGACCTTGCGCTTGCAAGGCAATTGGCAGCACCACTGAGCTAATCCCCAGCCCCTGGTGTACTTTCTTCTAAACATGAGTCCTTTGTCCTGTACATTTGTCCCACAGTATCTTAGGAATTGGATCTAGGGACACTCCATCCCCCACCTCAGGTTTCCCCCAGGCCACCAAAACCTGCAGATCTCCAAGTCTTTAATATGACATGGCATAGTAGTTACGTATAACCTAGGCACATCTTCCTCTACACTCTGCCACCTCTAGGTCACTTGTAATGCCTAATATGGTGTAAATGCTGTAGACGTTGTTATACTCTACTGTTTAGAGAATATGACAAGCAAAAGTCCATACATGTAGAATATGGATATGTATAAACATTGTAAGTCTAACTACATGGTACAGAAAGGTGACATGGAGTAGGTGATGCTTGAGCAAGTGCTGGCAGAAGGCTACAGCAGGGCATGCTACCCAGCATCTCATGTGGATTTAGTGTACTGTTTGCTCCTGCACAAATTTAAGTTGTATATTTTGAAATTGTCTATAGATTTCTTTTTTAATATGTTAAATTTGCTATCAGAACCAAAGGATTATGAAGAGCTGACTGTATAGGTATTGTGAATATTTTCTATTTATAGCTTACCTTTTCATTTCTTAATATTATAAAGTAAGGGTATTATACTTTATTATGTATAATAAACATTTTTCTTCTGGCCTGCATTTGCTGTATACCAGTAGGTGTTATCATACACTGTTCTTTTTATTTGAATGTCATCAAATGTGTCAGTCATTGCCTTTGCAGTTTAAAGTTCCATTTTGTGTTTAGAAAGCCTTTGCCACTGAGTTTATAACAGGTACTCCAGGCTTATTTTTGTTTTTTGTCTGTTGTTTTTTTTTTTTTTTTTTTTTTTTTTTTTTTTTTTTTTTTTTTTTTTGAGCCTTCACGCTGAGCTGTATGCCCAGTGCAGTTTTTTTGTTTTGAGGCAGGATCTCACTAAATTGCTAAGTTGTCCTGGCTGGGCTCAAACTTGCTGTTCCCCTGACTCAGCCTCCAGATGTGCTGGGCTTACAGGTATCTGTCCCCATGTTCAGCTCCTAGTAGTTTTTAATTAATGATCTATATACGCAACCTATTTTGAGTGAACATATAGTCATTCACTTGTTCCAATATCATATTCCCTCAATTTTTTATTTATTTATTTATTTTATTTTTTTTGGTACCGGGGATCGAACTTGGGTCCTTGCGCTTGCGAGGCAGACGGCAGAACTACTGAGCTAAACACCTGTCCCCATATTCCCTCAGTTTAAACACTACCTTTATTACATGGTAAATTTCTTTTGTAGTAGAGCTTTTCTCTGGACTGTTAAGACCTGGTATCGTGTGTGTGTGTGTGTGTCTTCATTTAATGAGGAATTATTTGTTTAAAACATTTATGGTTTACTCTTTATTTTCTTCCCTCCTCTTCCATTCTCTTAACAAGTTTTTGTGTAGTAATTTTAGATGTTTTTGCTCAATAAATGGGGCCATCCACTCATATATATATATATATATATATATATATATATATATACACACACACACACACACACACACATACACATATACATACATACACACATTTGTTCAAGCTGATTTCAAACTTGCAAGCATTCTGTCTTAACCTTCAGAGCACTGGAATTACAGGCATACACTGCTCTAGCTAGCTAATCATTTTTTTGATTGTGCCTTCTCGAGTCAGTTTTCTCCTTCCAAGAATTTTCTATTAATCTTTTTTTCTGTTCTTGTTAGAAATTCATCCCCCAAATACCTTGCTCATCAGATTTTTTCTAAAACTACTGTGTGCCTTTTTAATAAAGCCACTATAAAATATTCTGTTGAAAATATTACCTCTCTCCTCACCAGATAAAAGACTATTATCTAGAGTATATAAAGAACTCAAAAAAAAAATCATTACCCCTCCCAATTTAAAGACCCAAACCAAAAATGGGCATCTGAAATGAAAAGACATTTCTCATGATGAAGAATTAGAAATGGCAAATAAGTATATGAAAAAATGTACAACATCACTGTATTCATGAAATGCAAATTAAAACTGCTGAGAGATTTCATCTCACTCCAGAAAGAGTAGCTGCTTTCAAGAAATCAACTGATAACAAATGTTGGCAGGGCCGTAGGGCAAAGGAACCCAGTGGGAGTGTAGACTGGTGCAACCGCTATGGAAATCAGTGTGGAGAGTCCTGAAACACTGAAACTAAAGGTTCCATTTAACCCAGCTTTTCTCTCTTCTTCATATCTTCCTAAAATAATTAAAAGCGTCATAGCACAGTGATACAAGCACACCCATGTTTATAGCAGCATGGTTTGTAATATCTAATTCTTGGAAACAGCCCAAATACTATCAATTGACGAGTGGATAAAGATTTTTCTTGTCATTCCTCTGTTTCTTTTAAATTCTCTAACTTCTTAACAATTGTCCTTACTGTTGTCTTTGAATCCTTAATTACACTTATAGACAGTTACAGTTAGCCTCTTTATTGCTTGCTATAGTTTTTTTTTTTTCTTGTTTGCTTCTGTGGTATTTTCTTACAAGATTACATTTTTATTTTTTTATGGACTCATCTGTCTGCATATCTTTTGCCTCTTTTCACCTTTTCAGTTTTCCAAAAATGAGGGACTTCCTAAAGTAGTAATGTCAAATTCTCAGAATAGTTTATGAAAAATAATAGTGGTAAGAATTTTGAGTTGAGTGCAAGTGTTCTGGAACATAGTTTTGGAATTTGTTTTATATTACATAGTATTTTATAACTTGACTATAAGGAGCTAATCTGAACTTTGGATGTATAACTACAAAAATATTAGTGATAGTTTTGTTTGTAGTTTTGAAAATTGGCAAGTATCTATATTTGGGCAGGGTTAAGTGTCTTGGGATGGAATATGTTGTGTTGCTGTTATAATTTTTACAAAAAGTGTTTTTAACGGTTGTGTTAAGTGAAATAAACTCACTCCCTAAGTTACAATATTGCATGTTTTTTAATATGAGCAGTCTAAAAAATAAAAAATAAATGAGAGGTAACAGGAAACTAAAAGGTAGTAGACATGTAGAGATGTGGAAATAAATAAGTGGGGAATAATGGGGATGAAAAATAATCAAAATGTGTTATGTACATGTACCAATATGCCAAAAATAGTCTGATTTTATATTAATGTGTACTAATAAAAAGTTTTTTTTTTTAAAGGAGTTTTTAAATGATGTGAAAGGTACAGATTCCAAAGGAATAAAGTCATGATTAAATTGTATAATAGCTTGATTTTCATTTATTAAATTTAAATATGTATGGTTGGGTATATATGTGGAATGTCAATAACATAAGTAAATAACTGGAAAGGAATATTCCTAAATATGTAAGAGTGACCTGCTTTATGAGATTATGTGTTATCTGTGATTTCCTTCATGCCTCTAAGAGAATGCATTACTGTAATTGCAGCAGTTGGGAGGCGTAAGCAGAAGGATGGAGAGTTTGAGGCCTGCCTGGGCTATGTAGCAAGTTTGAGGCTGGCTTTGTTTCAGGAGAGCTCTGGGCTACTAGTACACACACACACACACACCCCCAGTAAAATTACCTTTATTGGCCTTGCTTTCTACATCATAAGATCCATTACTTAAAATAGTGAGCCTTTTTTGAAAGAGGTGACTTTGACAGCTATTAAGAAAAAACTGGTTCTTTTTTTCAGATCTTTCTATACTTACATTTAGGACTTTTACTTTGATACCTATTATTCTGGAACAGGCACAGGCTCAGTATCAACAACAGCATGAACAACAGAAAAAAGATTTAGAAACCCTCCATCAGCGAAACATCCACCAGCTACAAAACAGATTGTCTGAATTGGAAGCAGCTAATAAAGATCTAACTGAGAGGAAATATAAAGGAGACTCCACTACTAGAGAACTTAAAGCTAAACTTTCTGGTGTTGAAGAGGTACTGTGTGCTGGCTTCTCATCCTAATGTAAAAGTGTTTTAATTTGTTCACTTTATTTTAGTTTGTTTGTTTTATTTTTGTGGGTAGTGTTCTTCTGGATTCTTTGCAGGGATCTCTTAATGATATTAATGATAATTTCAAACAATGCAAAAGTGTTCAGAATCTGAAATTTGATAAAAAGAGATAATTCAGAACAGAACTGAAGTAAACCTTGATAGTTTTAGTTGGGATCTTGAGGACTAATTTCCTGGCACAGAGCTTAGAATTTTCAGTGTATATTTTCATGTTGTTTAATGTCTTTATCTCATAAGGGAGGGTACTCATTGTTTACAGAATTAGTCCTTTCTTTAAGCCTGTATACTATATCAAGCAACTGAAGTTTAGCATCTAGTAGTAGTGGTAGTGAAAAGGGTAAAGATAATAGCTACATTTACTGAGCATTAGCTTCATGATAGACACTATTTTAGTACTCCACAGAGATTAACTTAATTAATTCTTATAACAATTTTTTATGTGTGTATTGTTATTCTCATTTCACACATGCTGAAACTAAGGCACAGAGGGTTAAGTTATTTGCCTCCTGTCACATGGTCAATAAGTGAAAGAATAAAGATTGGAATCCACCTAGTTTTTGCCTGTCTTTGGTACTTCCTTATTCTTCCAAGGACCAGAAAGGTGCTTGTTTTTTCAAATGCTGGGAATTAAACCCAGGGCCTTGTGCATGCTTAGATAAGCACTGTACCACTGAGCCACACTCCCCAGCCCATCACATTTAAGAATCTTGCTGCTATGGCATATTTGTTGATGCTTTGGCACATTATTAGCACATGAATTATCAGAAAATATATGTAGTGTTTTGTTTGTCAATGTGTTTTTCTGAGACAGGGTCTTGCTATGTTGCCCAGACAGGCCTCAAACTCCTAAACTCAAGCAATCTTCTTGCTTTACCCTTCTAAGTAGGTGGGACTACAGACATGGGCCACAGTGCCTGACTTATAATTAAAGGCTTATGGGTTTGGTTTTGTTTGTTTTTGGTAACAGGGATCCAACTCAGAATGTGCACTTACAAGGCAGGCGCAGTGCCACTGAGGTAAATCCTCAGCCCAAAGTCTTACCATATTTAAAAGCAAAGATCACCAAGCTACTTTCAGTGGCACACACATAATTCTAGCTACTTAGGGAAATCCTATCTCAACGACATTTTTAGAAATGGAGTGGGGCTATGGGTCCGTTGTATAGTACTTGTCTATCATTCATGAGTCCTTTGGGTTCAATCCCCAGTACCTCAAAACTGAAAAAATGAAAAAGATTACCAGCCTTCCATTTCACCAGTCAGTTATGCTTAGAAACTCCCAGTCTAAAGCTTAACCTGTTTTATGTTCATATCCTCAAAGAATTCTGCCTTTAAAAAAGGTATCTATAGTTTTTATTCCTTATAACCTTTATTTTTCACAGCAGTTAGTAAAATGTTTCAGCCTTTTTAAAATGGCACATTGGTAGTTTTAATTACTTAATTGTAATACTGTTTGATTGCTTCAGTCTTAATCCTGAAACTATCTACTTTGTTAACAATCTTCTGTTATATCATTTTTTAAATAATCTAATCAAAAGCATTTGCAAATTATGTGTTTTGGGGAATTTTTTTTACCTCTGAGGACTTACCTAATTATGTAAAATTACACTTTTTAGGTATATTTTGATGCCCTAAAAATAATCAGTATCAGTAATTATTATATTTCAGTACATATGCTAGACAGTTCTGTTTTAAAAATGAGGCAGCTAAGACTTACTGAGGTGAAGTGATTCCAAAGATGACACTACAGCTGAGACCTGATTTGAATTCAAGTCTGTCTGATACCAAAGCCTATGCTCCTAAAACTATTATAGTACTATAATATTATAAACTGTCTTTTAAAATTATTGTTAAAAACCAACTCCATAAAAATACTGTATCCTGGACTTTTGTGTACTACTGACATTTCATTTGGTATTAGCTGATTGAGATGTGATCCATTTCAGGGTTTTTTTTTTTTTTTTTTT
>NW_022900945.1:32960332-32968940 GCF_012274545.1 Fukomys damarensis | reverse complement strand
CGGTTTTTTTTTTTTTTTTTTTTCCAGTATTAAGGATTGAACCCACTGAGCCACGTCCTCATACCTTTTTATATTTTATTTTGAGACAGAGCCTTGCTAAGTTGCCCAAGCTGAGTTTGAACTTGAGATCGTTCTGCCTCAGCCTCACAGAGTACTGAGATTACAAGCTTTCATTCTAGACTTTTCTGAAATTTGTTTTTAATTAACAATTATGATCTGCCTGATTTTACTTTAAAGCATGGACCAAAAGGAACTCTAGAAACTTTAACATACCTGCTCATAGGGAAAGATAATTTATAATATGTCTAGGAAGAAGATAGATTACAAAATTGTGACATGAGCCCCTTTTTAAAAAAAGCAACAAAGAAAAATAGTAATTGTAGATTGTGGCTATCTTTAGAATCAGTTGGAAAGCTATTGCAAATTTTTTGTTATATTTTTTAAAGGTTGTAGTAATTATTTATAAATTGGAATTCTTTTATTTTCCCTTGATTGGACTGAGTCATATTTTATAATTGCAGTTCAGATCTATAACATACTTACCATTAGAGACTTTCATGTCTTTCAAACATAAAAAATATGAGTTAGAACTTTAAAATTATTGGACATTTTTAATATTTAAACATCTAAGTTATAAGTTGTAAGCATACTAGTTTTTCTTTTTATGTAATGCATAATGTTTTTCTGCCTTGTAGGAGCTGCAGCGAGCTAAGCAGGAAGTTCTCTCTTTGAGAAGAGAAAATTCTACTTTAGATGCTGAATGTCATGAGAAAGAAAAGCATATTAATCAGCTACAAACAAAAGTGGCAGTTTTAGAACAAGAAATTAAGGATAAAGACCAGCTTGTTGTAAGAACAAAAGAAGCATTTGATACAATCCAGGAACAAAAGGTCTTTAAAATTTTTCTAGACAGATGGTGGTCACATTTGTAAGTGATACTTCTATAAACAAATACAAATGCCCTAATTTATTCATGTTTTTTAAAAAAATCAGGTGGCATTAGAAGAAAATAGTGAGAAAAATCAGGTTCAACTGGGAAAACTTGAAGCTACAATAAAATCATTATCAGCAGAACTTCTGAAGGTTTGTCTTAAAAATTTAATAGACTTAATATTTTATTAGAATTTGTAGAAATATACATATGAAGTTCTTTTATAGGCAAATGAAATTATCAAGAAGTTACAAGGGGATTTGAAAACTCTGATGGGTAAGTTGAAACTGAAGAATACAGTTACTATTCAGCAAGAAAAACTATTGGCTGAGAAGGAGGAAAAATTACAAAAGGAACAAAAGGAATTACAAGATGTTGGACAGACTCTCAGAGCTAAGGAACAAGAGGTAGTTAATATTTTCTGTTTTTGTGTTCTGACTCTTGTTTACAATGCATCAAGATTCCTCAGATGTAGTTTTCAAAGTTCTACTTTGTCACCCGTATTACAGAATAGCACTGACCAATTTTTTAAAAGCACAACTAGATTCAACAGAATTTAACCTGTCTCACTTTGAAAAGTTGGTTATCACAACTCACATACTTAGGATTGCTGATATATGTACAGAATGTACATATTACATAGTTGGGCTATTCCTTTATTCACATTTAATTGAAGTAATCAGTCATTTAGTTATTTAATAGTAATGCATTTCTTCAGTTTTTATTTTAGCCTTTAGTTGACTTATTCTGAGGATTGACATATTTCAGGTATGCAAATTACAAGGACAATTAGAAGCTACAGTTCAAAAACTTGAGGAAAGCAAACAGCTTCTAAAAAATAATGAAAAGTGTAAGTATTTTATATTTTTATGTGACTAATGTATGTAGTTCTATTCTTAGCCTGAGTTCATAAAAGTATAGGTCAGTCGAGCTTCTGTGTACAAATAATTTCTGCTTTAAATGTTAGAATGTCTCTGATATAGTAAATTATATCATACATCCTATAAAATCATTGTAAAGAAAACAATTGTGTCAGAAATGCAAATTAAAAGCACTGAAAAGTTTGACTAATTTATGGTTTAAATTCTTCACTACCTTTTAAAATTACTGTTAACCTGATAGCAATAATATGAATTATTTGAAACATTAACATATAAGATTAAGTTTTTAACTAACATGTTTTCATTCTTAGGATTGGTTATCAGACATAAAATTGTGAACTGTAAGCTGTAAGATAGATAGCACTACATAAAATCTTTCAAGATTTTTTTTTTCTTTTGGTACTGGGGCTCGAATGCAGGACCTTGTGCTTACAAGGCAAGTGTCAAGGAGATTTTTGAGTGGGGCATGGTGGTGCATGTCTGTAATCTGAGTGCTCAGGAAGTGGAAGGACATCCTGAGCTACATAGTGAGGCCCTATTTAAAAAAGAAAGAAAAACATATCGCTGACAGTAATAGAATAAATATGTTAGCAGTTGCTAAAATAAGAATATTTAATTATATAAGAATTTAGTGGCCTATACTGTTGAACTGTAATGTAGGGCAGTTGTAAAAACTTGACATTTGAAAAGCTTAATGTAATTTCAGATTTTTTAATTTTTTGGTACCAAGGATTGAACTCCAGACTTTGTGCTTGCGAGGCAGGCAGTAGCACCACTGAGCTAAATCCCTGGCCTGTAATTTCAGATATTTTAAATGATTAGAAAAGTAAGTCAAATAAAATCCTTTATTTGTTTTCTTATATTAGTAATCACATGGTTAAATAAAGAACTAAATGAAAATCACCTAGTGAGAAAGCAAGATGGATTGGGACCTTCTACCACTCCACCTGCACATTCCAGCAGCAACACAATCAGAAGTGGAATTTCTCCTAACCCGAATGTGGTAAGATTTAAAATAAGATGTGAGTGATATTAAAGAATTTCTTGAAACAAAAATATTCCCAAATTTGTAGGACATCTCTGTGACTCAAGATGTTGGTACTAAATAGACTGGAAACCTGATACTAGCAATGAAGTGAAGTGTAAGTTGCCCTTAAAATAGGCAGCCCTACTGTAGCAAAGCAACTATATTTCAAGGGCGTACTTTTTTGTAAGGCTTTATTGGGTATAGAAATCATTCAGGACTCATTAACCTAATGCCAAATGTGCTGAAAAACTTTAAAGCACATACGCATGTGTATTAATACACAAACATTTAGAAGACTTCAAGAAGAAAGAATTTAGGGTTTGGCCTCTAGTTTGGAACTACAGTGGAAAAAGCGTAAACCAAATTCTGTTAGTAAAGGGGGAAGTGTCTGGTAGTTTTGTCAGCTTTAGAGCCTAGTAAACTGGTTATATGATATAAGCTTTATGATTCCTAAGACCAGGTCACTTGGTTGCTTACATCTGGAGGTGGCCTAGTATAAATAATCAGGTGGCTCGGCCTAGGAGCTTAACAGTGCTGATATATGTATAGAATGTGCCTCATACTCACTGGCAGCCTTCAACCTCTTATTGAGTATAACAGTTTCAGGCAAGGTCACTCTTTAGCCATGATAAATCAAGATAAAAACAGAACCACTGTATAATCACGTATGAACATAGACAAAAATATGAACATTGCCAAACCACAAAAATGGCCAAGTATTCTTCTGTTCTGGCTGACGTGAATGGCTGCTGCTGCTTTAATCAGTTCTAGTTTTAGCCTTAATACATTCCTCCTGTCCAGGTAGGATCTATTTAGACACTCTGTCATACATTCATCCTTACTTCCTGATAGCTTCCAGTCCATGGCAACTTCTCACTTTCTTAACTTTGTCCTTCAGTGGTCTGATACGTGTCTAAATCCAATCACTAATTTCCTTTTTACATTCACACTTCCAAAGTACTATTTAGAGCCAAGACACTTCCATGGCTCCCCATGGTATGCAGTCTCCTTCATTACAAGGAATAAAGTCCAGCTTTGGCACTACAGATGTGTACCAGGTATACTTTGGCTAGAAGGCATTGGCAGAGAGTATAAATTCCAAATGCCTGTCTGAAAAATGTTCACACTGAGCTACATAGTTACATGCTCAGTCCTTTTTTGTTGTTCTTTGGTACTGGGATCAAACTCGGGACCTTGCATTTGCGAGGCAGGTGGCCGCACCACTGAGCTAAATCCCCGACACGCCCCCCGTCATTTTTTTTTGAGACAGGTGTCTTCCCAGTCTCAAGAAACCCCTGGCTTGGCCTCACAGAATGCTAGGGTAATAGGCATGAGACAACTTGCCCAGGTATCTAACTGAACTTTGAATGTACGTTGATGAACAATACTGTGTGTCTTAAAAAAAAAAAAAGTAAAAGTATTTCTACTAGATTAGAAAAAGGTACAGAAAAAGTGCCTGGGGCTGAATTATAAACTTGAAAAAAATGAATAGACTTAACCTGAATGCCTGCCTGATGATAAACAGCTGGGTGAAGAATGTTTGTACTGTACAGCTACAGTGCACAATTGCTTTATAAAGTCTGTGTTTTACATGGCCTCTTATAAAAATAAACTTTGATTTGAGGTTGGTGGTGCTGCTAAATTGGAAATTAGTGCAAAGCAAATTATTATCTGTATTGGCCCATTTAAGAACATTAATCTAGCTGGGCATGGTGGAGCATGCCTGTAATTTCAGCATTCAGGACGCTGAGGCAGGAGGATCACCATGCATTTGAGGCCAGCCTGGACTAACTAATAAATTCAAGCCCAGCCTGAACCACCTACTGAGACCCTGACTCAAAAAAAAAGAATAAAGAACATTAATCTTGTTCTTTCTCAGGATAGCTGCAAATTATTTATCTCTGTCTGGGCTATTGATATGACTCTTACCCTTCATGACACTTTCCTTGTCAGGAAACCTAGTGACCTATGATTGTTTAGTAGACTGTGTTTCAACAGAGTTCAAACTAGTTTCTTGCTAGTTTTCTTGATCAAGGTTTGCACAGCCCCTTTGAATAATCTCTGGACCAAGGAAAGATGTCTTAGCCTCATACTATGTAATATAAAGCAGAGCTCTGTGAGGTCATGATAAACGAATTGTACTCTGTGATTGTTCTCTAAACTAGTAATTGTTATTAACAGATGTGACTGCCTCCTAGATCATTGGCAAGTACTATTTAGAATTATTTCTCATCCTTAATTTTTAAAATATTTTTATTTTTAGATTGATAATAGACTTGCTTACCCAGGCTGTGGGATTGGTTATCCTGTGTCTTCTGCATTTGCATTCCAGAATACCTTTCCTCATCCAATACCTGCCAAAAATATCATCCACCCAGTTTCAGGACCAAAGGTAGACATATTACTAGTACTTTCTTTTTTTAAAATATAGAAATTTATTAGCATGTAAATATTTTTACCTTT
The DNA here is from genome assembly GCF_012274545.1 of Fukomys damarensis. NCBI lineage: Eukaryota > Metazoa > Chordata > Mammalia > Rodentia > Bathyergidae > Fukomys > Fukomys damarensis. The sequence continues at coordinate 32,963,638 of NW_022900945.1, read as the reverse complement.
AAAATGTTTATTTTTTGGTTAGTTTCTAAGTATGAGGTAATGTATTAGATGAATGTTACTGAGTATCTAGTATATATAGTATGTTTACAAAAAGTACGTGTACTTTTTGTTCCTTCAGTCATTATAATTAATAAAAACCAGAATCTGCTTAAGTTTTATTTATTCCTATTCACCCTCTATTTTTATTCATTCTTCTTTTTAAATGTACAAACCTAACTAGGATTATTGTCTTCATCATCCTGGCCTATTAGATGTAGTAAGACTCTAGGATACCAGTGCCAGAACTTAAAGGTCTATAGAGCTGGCTGGCTTATAGCAAATTCTAAATTGTAGTTCTGGTGATGTTAACCCAAATTGTATATGACAAACAATCCTTCCAACCCTGGATTTAACTACTAAAGCTTTTTCTTCTTACTTGAGTCATCATTAGTATTATTACTAATGTAAGATTTAGTTATTTTTTGTGCATTGTTTTCACAATAATTGAATCTATTCAGATTAGTCCTGTTTTATTTTCATTTCAAATTTCATGTCCATCCAAGTTGGTTTTTTTTTCCCCTAAATTGTGGTGATAAACATTTGTGAAAACTGTTTTATAAAAGATAAAATTGAGAACATTGAAACTGGAATTATATTATCTTTTCTTATGTGTGTACTGGGGATCAAACTCCAGTCCTTGTGCTTATGAGGCAGGTGGGGGAACCACTGAGCTAAATCCCTGGCAAAACTGGAATTATAGACTTTATCAAATTAGGTCTGGGCAGCTGTAAGACGTAGTCTTTGTTACTTAGGCGTGTGATTTCTTTTTACATGTTCCTTATCATGTGGAGCTATTGCATATTGTTTCTATGATGCTGTTACGCTAAGAGCATTTAGATGATTGGCTCTGCTTGCGTTGCTTATTAAGGACGATTAGATATGTCCATTTAAGGAAATATCCGTTGTTATATAGTAAAAACTGGTGTCCTCCAGTGCTGGCAAATGTAGGGCACACGTGTCACAGTCAGCTCTTTGTTTTCATTGAAAGCTCTAAAACCGGTCCAGGGATTTAGCTCAGCAGTGCTGCCACCTGCCTCACAAGCACAAGGTCCCAAGTTCTATCCCCATTACCAAATAAAAAAGAAAGCTCTGAAAGGTTTGCCATCACTGGAATGTGACTGCATCGTGGGTCAGTTTTTTCCTGAGAATTCTGATTGAATTCACGTTTTTTTTAAAAAAAAACTACAGATAGTTAATTGCCTAGTTGAATGTTCTTAAACATAGGGGCAAGATTGTCAGTACTTCTTTTCGTTTTTTGTGAGATGGAGTCTTGCTGTGTTGCCCAGCTGTCCTCACATTCATAATTCTTCTGCCTCAGCCTCCTGAGCATCTGGGATTATAGATAAGTGCCACTGGCCCAGCTTCTCAGTAACTCTTAATTCACAATTTCCATATTCTTTTGATCATGAGCCCTCAATAGTTTGAAACAAGTAAAAAAAAAAAACAACTTTGCTTTCAAATACATAAATATTGCGAATTGTGTGCAGAACCACAATATTATGTATAATATAATTCAGTGGTTAAGAAAGTGCAACTGATGGGCTTTAAATCCTGCCTGTATCAATGTGAAGTTAAGCAAACCACTAAAAAGTAAAAAGCCATCCATCCAACTGCTGGGTATGGTGGTGCAGGCTTGTAATCCCAGCGCTCTGGAGGCAGAGGTAAGAGGTTCACTGTGAGTTGAAGGCCATCCTGGACCACATAGTGAGCTCATGGCCAACCTGAGCTACTTAGCAAGACCCCGTCTCTAAAAAAAAAAAAAAAATTTGTCCAACTCTCAAGCTTCAGTTTCCCCACTTTTAAAATGGAGTGATAATTTAATGTATCTTTCTGAATTATTGAGTTAAATGAATTACTGTATTTGCATAGACATGATTAAGTGCTGCGTAAGTCTGATTTTATTAGTAGTATATTCAGAAGAGAAATTAAAGAATGAGATTAGTTGTAAGATTTTTTTTTTTTTTCTCATCTTAATGGTTGGTCCTCGTCTCCACCTACTTTGATGACCATTGACCTAGGTAGGTAATCTTGTGTTAGCAGCTTTTTTACTTTAAACTTAAATACATTATAATTGAAGTACTTTTTGTGTAAAGAGCATATCTTGTTTGTTCCCTTACTTTTGAATTAGTGTCCCCCTTTCTGACTTCTGTAGGGTTAGTTGAACATTTTTTAGTGTTCCATTTTAGTTTTTTCTATTGTGTTTTTTATTATATCTTTAGTTTTTTCACTTTGATATTGGGTATTGAACCCAAAGCCTTTGCATTAAGCTGCATCCCCAGTCTTTTTATTGTTTTTTTATTTTGAGAATTGCTAAGTTGGGTAGACTGGGCTTAAAGTTGCTATCTTCCTGCCTCAGCCTCCCAGAGAGCTGGGATTACAGGTTTGTGCCACCATGATTTTGTATAGCTTTAGTTTTAGTAGTTGTTCCAGTCATTACAGTGCACGTACCTTTCAGTGTGGGTAAATTTAATATTTTATCCTTTCAAGTAGAATGTAAATACTACTGTACCTTACTACCTACCATACACTCTATTTACCTTTTCCTCCCTTATATTTTGTTGTTTTCAGATGTCTTACAGCTATATACTGAGAAATGTCATCAGACAGTGCTATAATTTTTTTACTATCAAAAATTAAACATATTTAAAACAATTGCATGGAGAAACATAGCTCATTGTATTTATTTAGTACTTACCATTTCTGTTACTCTTTTCTCATTCCTGGTATTCTGAGTTCCAGTATCATTTCCCTATTTATCCTTCATTTTAATGAAGGTTCTTTCATTAAAGACGTCTCTTTCTGGGAATGGCTTTCTTTCACTTTCCTTTGTTAATATTTTCTTTAAATATAGAACTATACATATTTCATTTTCTTATGCATTTTAAAAATGTTTCTGTTTCAAGCCTCCATGATTTATGATGAATACTTGTAGTACATTGAAATTACTGTTTGCCTATATATGTGTCATTTTCTTTGACTACTGCAAAGATTTATTGTTTTCCGTTAGTTTTCAACAGTTTGGTATGACATGTCTGGGGGTGGATTTCCTTAACTTTATGCCTTTGAATCCAGTAAACTTCTTGAATTTGGAATTTGGTATCTTTTGCCAAAATTTGAACACATTCAGCAATTACTCACTTTTTTTTTTCCTTTCAAACACTTCCTCTACTTTTACTAGGACCCAGTAGATGTGAGCATGAATCTTTGTTTCTTTTCCCATGAGTCTAGAAAACTGTTCTCTTTTTTTTTTTTTTTTCCCCCTTTTTT
>NW_022900945.1:32928834-32959318 GCF_012274545.1 Fukomys damarensis | reverse complement strand
TTGTTGGTACATTTTAGGGATACAGTACAGTTACATTCATTGTTGGGATCTTGTACCTTTACATGACAGGTCTTGGTTCTCATTTTTTCCCCTTACTCCTGCCCTCCCTTCACCCCCTCCTCCCCTCCCCATCTACAAACACTTTATTTCCATCTTTTCATTCTCTCACATTTTTTTCTTTTCCCCTTTTACCCTTCCCCTACCCATCCCACCTTCCCTACACCTTTAGCTCCTTTCTTCACATTTCTAAATGTCAGTAATTGTTTTCTTTTTTTAACCAATCCATTTTTTAATTCTTAAATTCTTGGCATTACAGAATGAAACTGAAATGTATTACCATTCTGCTCTTACATTTTTATTGACACACAGAAATAAAATCCTTGAGCCCAAAACCCAAAGCAAACTAAAAACAGTGAAAGGTGTAAAACTAAATATGGATCACAGTGACAACAGATGGACAGAGAATGTGATTTTTAGATTCTTAGCGGATAAGGTGTAGAAACTGAACACTTACAAATTATTTAAAACCTGGAATTACTGACCAGAAATTACACAGTTGGATCATGGGAAAACAGCCGAAGAGGGTTATGAGTGAACCTGCACTGTTCTAGCTGCACCCCTTGCCCTGGCATTGATTCGATTTTGGGCCAGACTAATGCTGGAAGCCAAGCCCGTAATAGTAATCTGCCCACCAGAAGAGCCTTCACCTGGGTTGACAGTTTTCTGTGCTTTTGAGATTTATTTCTATTCGTCCATGTTCAAGTTTACTGACTTCTCTGTTATTTCCCCTCTACTGTCAAACCTGTACAGATAATTTTTTCATTTCTAAAATTTCCTTTTTCTCTGTAACATCTTCTTTACTCTTGAGATTTTTTTTCCCCAAGAGTGTTCACTCTACTTAAAACATGGTTATAATGGTGCTTTGAAATGTTTTTCTGAAATTACAAATATTTGTGTCATCTTTTGGTTTATCTTTTCACTTGTGAGTTGCTTAGATTTCCCTGCTTCTTTGTTCAGTAAGTTTGGATTTTATTTTGGATATTTTAATATTGTGAGACTTTAGATCTTGATTAAATCCTAAAGAAGATGTGATTGTTTTTGTCAGCAGAAAATTAGTCTTACAGGTTCACATTTCAAATTTGGATTTGCCTTCTGTAGACTGATTCCTGTGTCGGTTCAGTTGTCAAAGGTTGCCACGCCATTTGGCTCTGTCCTGAATGTGTGCATCCTGTGACCTGAGCAGTGGTGTACCCCATAGCTCAATTCGGAAAGACTTTGGTATGCCAAATAGAGGTGGCCTTAACCACTTACTAATCCAATTATTTAAATACAGGATGACTAAAAAATTGCATATTTTTCATTAATTCTTATCAGAATATAACAGGAAATATAAAAACTCAGATTTATTCAATACAAGAATTGACTGGTTGAAATGACACCTACCTAAGCGATGCTCAGGACAGTTAATACATAAACAGACACACTGCCAGAGAGATGCTCGGGGTAAACTGTTAAGTGGTTAAGACTTTTAATTTGGTTTTGGTCTTGGGGAATAAACCTACAGCCTCCTGTGTGTTAAACATGCACAGTACCACTGAGTTACCCCCCTAGCCTGGAGCCTAAGAATAGGCAACTAACTTTAATAGGCAATTTTTCGTGAGATCCTTTCTCTCTGTGACTTCCGCAGAATTTTCTGGATCCCCATGGTTTTTGTGCTTGTCTGTCTAGAAAGCACAAACCTAAATTCCATTTCTCTGTCATGCAGTTCCTGAGATGTGTTTGTGTTTGGTGCCATGCAATGAGACGATAAAGGGAAAAAAGGCACTGAGGATTTATGATAGCACCTTTGGTCAAAGAGTAGGATTCTCCTCCTTCAGAGTTTTAGTTGTCTTCCTGGCCACTGCTCATGTCTTAATTACCTCTGTTTCTTCTACTTCCATAGAATTATCTGTGGGCTGAACCAGGAGAACGGAAAAAGAAAAAGGAGATTTTTGTCACACTTTGTGACCCTTAGGAATTCCCTTTTTAATATCTCAGAACAGAAAGAGGAATCTACCTCGATAGTAATATTGTATTCTGGCTTTCTTCTGATTAATACTTCATTATGTCCTTTGATATGCTACACAAGTATCATTTTCCATATGCATTGTTCTGGAGGTTCTTTAACATGTAAGCATAGTTTTTATTAGTTTAGGAAATTTTGGTCATTATTTCCTTTTTGTTTTTAATTTATTTTTTTAGACAGGGTCTTGCTGTGCAGTCCAGGCTGGCCTTAAACTCACTGTGTAGCACCAGCTGGCCTCAAACTCCTGGCAGTCATCCTCCCAAGTGCTGGAATTTACATGCCCAGCTCAGTTATTTCTTGACTCTTTTTTTCTCCTGTTATCATTCTGTTTGGTACTCCAGATATACATGGTTGATCATGTAATATTATCCCATTGAGACTACACATTTATTTAGCTCATTATTACTTGCTTAATTTTATATGGATTCTAACATTGTGTCCTAAAGTTTACCAATCTTTTCTTTGGCTGTGTCTAATATGCTCTTAATCTATCCAGCGGAAAGATTCTTTTAAATTACCAGCATTACTAACACATTATACAGATTGATAAGATTCACTGATTTTTTTTCCATAGATGCATATAGTGTGCCTAGATCATATTCACCACTCTTCTGCTCTCCCTCTTATTCCTTCCTACCACCCTTTCCAGTCACTAGTAATAATCACTCTTCTACTCCAAAGTTACTTTTGGGTTTCTGTGTGTGTGTGTGTGTGTGTGTGTGTGTGTGTGTGTGTGTCTATGTCTCTGTGTGTGTGCGCATGCGCGCACATGAGAGAGAACATGTAATGCTTGCTTTTCTGTGACTAGCCTATTTCACATAACATCTATCCATTTTTTGTAAAGGACAGTATTTTATTCTTTATGACTTAACATGGCACTATACAACATACTGTGTGTGTCCATTCTGTGCCTTAGTTATTATGAATTCTGCTGTAATAAACATGGACATACAAGTATCTCTTTTGTGTGAGGGCTTCATTTGCTTTCGATATACCTGAGAGTGGACTAGCTGGATGATATGATAGATCCATTTTTAATTTTTTGAAAACCTTTATACTGTTTTCCAGTGACTATACTAATTTACATTCCCACCAACAGTATATAAAGGTTCCTTTTCACTCTATCCTTGCTAATGTTTGTTGTTGTTGTTTTAGATGTCCATTCTGACTGAAGTGAGATGATATTTCATTGTAGTTTTGGTTTGTATTTCTCTGGAGCAAATGATATTGAGCATTTTTCATATATTGATATTTGTATTTTGTTTCTTTTTGGCATTTGTATTTCTTTTGATATGTGTCTATTCAGATCATTAGCACATTTTTAATTGGATCACTTGGTTTTTTTATCGTTAGATTTTTGAAGTTCTTTATATATTCTAGCTGTTAACCTTCTGTCAGATAAATAGCTGGCAAATATTTTTCCCATTCTATAGGTTGTCTATTCACCTTGTTGAATGTTCCTTTTGATGTGGCGCAGCTTTTTAGTGTGCTGTGATCTCCTAATCAATTAGTACTTTTTTCTCTATGCTTTTGGAGTCCCACCAAAAAATTGTTGTTGATACCAGTATCTTGAAGTGTTTCTCCTATATTTTCCTTTACTAGTTTCACAATTTCAAATCTTACTTTAAGGTCTTTGATTGGTTTTAAGCTGCCTTTGGTAAAAGGTGGGGTTCTTTCATTCTATTCTGTGTGGACATCCAGTATTCTAGCACCATTTGTTGAAGAGAGTATGTTTTCTCCATTATGTGTTTTTGGAACCTTTGTTCAGAATTGGATGGGCTGTAGATGATTGTATTTATTTCTGGGTGCTCTGTTCTATTTTGTTGGTCTGTGCATCTGTTTTTGTGCCAGTACCATGATGCGTTTGTTACTGAAGCTCTGTAGTATGTCTTGAAATCAGGTATTGTGATACTTCTTGCTTGCTTTACTTGCTCAAGATTGCTTTGGCTATTCAGGGTTTTTTGTACTTTCATGTAAATTTGACGACTTTCTTCTGATTTTTTTTTTTTTTTTATGGACATTGCATTGACTTTGGGCAGATGCACATTTTAACTATATTCTTCCAATATATGGACACAGGAGCTCATTCTGCCCTTTATTGCCATCTCTAGTTCCTTCAGGGTTTTATTATTTTCACTATAGAGGTCGTTCACTTCCTTAGTTGTTTATTCTTAAGTGTTTTCTTCCTGTGTATGTGTTTGCTATGAATGGATTTTTCTTTCTCAGCAAATTTGTTGTTAGTATATAGAAAAGCTACAGATTTTTATGTGTTGATTTTGCATCCTGCTATACTTTCCTAAATTCATTTTTCAGTTCTTAGAGTGTTTTAGTGGCATCTTTAGGTTTATCTGTGTATAGGGTCACATCATCTGCACACAGGAACAATTTGATTCTACCTTTCTTTCCTATTTGTATGCTTTTACTCTGGCTGCAATTTCTAATACTATTTTGAATTAGAGTAGTAAGGCTGGGCATTCTTATTTGGTTCCTGATTGTAGTGGAAATGCTTTCATTTTTTTTCTTATTCAATAAAATGTTGGCTATAAGTTTATCATACTTGCCTTTTATTATGTTGCATTGTGATCTTTTATACCTGATTTGTTGAGGGCTTTTATCATGAAGGGGTATTGAGTTTCTCTTTGTGGTAATATATTTGATTTGTATATGTTGAACTGACCTTGTATCCCTGGAATGAAACCAGCTTCATCATGGAATGTAACCTTTTTGATGTGCTGTTGAATTCAATTTGCCAGTATTTGCTTTTATATGGTGCTACTTACTTTCATTAGTACATGTTTGTAGTACATAATATTTACATTCCACGTGTGGAGCTGGTACATACACACAACACATTTTAATTCCTTCTTTCGTCCCTTTTCCCTCCCCTTTCTCCTTCCATGTCTTGACCCCCTTCCTATTTGAGAAAAATCTTATGTACTTCCTCTTCTCTGTCCTTTTTTTTATTCATTATTTATAATTTGCATTTCTCGAATAAGAGAAACCATGCAGTATACAAGCTTGTGTGTCTGATTTATTTCACTTAACATTATGGTCTCAATGTACATCCATTTTTCCTACAGATCGCTCAAGTTTATTTATGGCAAAGTAGTACTGCATTGTATGCAAATGCTACATTTTCTTTACTCATCTGTTGATGGACATATTAGCTGCTTCTAAGATTTAGCTGTTATGAATTGTACTATTATAAACATAGGTATGCATGTATCACTGTATCAGGTTAACGATGGCTTTCACTCATGCAAGAAGTACCTAGAAAGGGAATGGCTGAGTCAAATGGAATTTCTTGTTTAAATTTTTTGAGGAATTTCCGTAATGATTTCCATAGAAACTCTAGAAGAAAATCAACAAAATGATAGGTCTGTACTTTTCCATAACCCTGTATGTAAATGGTCTTAATTCTCCAATTAAAAGATGCAGACTGGGTAAGTGGATTAAAACACAAAGTCCAACAATAATTTTACAGTGTAAATCAAGAATGTTCCCCAAAAGGCTCATGATGTTCAGAGGTGGGGCTTTGTTTATTTCTTCCTCCTGTTTATCTTTGTAGTTTGATCTTTTATATTTCTTTTTGTGTATTTACTCTTCTAGTGAGATCTCTACTTTTACATGCAGTCATGATAGTAGTTGTCATTCTTCGTCTGGAGAGAGAGCCTCCCCAAGTAATTTTTGTAGGGCTATTCTGGTGGTCATTAATTCCTTCAGTTTTTGCTAGGTGTTTTTTTTGTTTGTTTTTTTTGCTTTGTGTAGTCCTGGGGATTGAGGTAAGGGCCTTGAACAATTTACCAAATACTCTGCCACTGAGCTACATTACTAGTCCTTCTCTCTTTCTTGTTCTTGAGACAAGTTCTTCCTAAGTTGTCCAGATTGGCCTTGGTCTCCTGTGTAGCTCATATTATAGATGCACTACATCAACTTCTTGGAAGGTCTTTATTTTTCCTTAAATTGTGAATAGTACCATAGGTGGGTAATCTTTGTTGGCAATTACTTTTTTTCAGGACATGAACTCTGTCAGTCTATTTCTCTTGGACTGTAGTGTTTCTGCTGAGAAATTTGCTCTTTGAGGGAGGTGCCCTTAAATGTGACTTGGCACTTTCCTCTGGCAGATTTCAGAATGCTTTCTTTGTCTTGTGTTTTTGACAACTAGACTATACTGTCTCACAGTGAGGATCTTTTCTCTCTGGGGTTCTGTATGCCCTCCTGTACCAGGATGTCCATGTCTTTCCCAGTGGTAAAGTTTTCTGCTATTATTTCATTGAATAGGTTTTCTGTGCCTTAAAATTTATCTCTTCCCTTATAGATATGCCAATAATGAGAATGTTTGATTGTTTAGTGGTGTTTCAAGTGTCTTGAATGCACTTTTAATTCTTTTTCTTTTTTTTTTTCCTTTCTGTCTGCATGATATTCTAAATTACTTGTGTATGAGCTTCAACATTCTTCTGTCTAATCTAGTCTTTTGTTTAGGCTCTCAACTGAATTTTTTATTTAATTTTGTGGGATCTCCATTTAATATTTGTTTGGTTCTTTTTCAGGTTTCCTCTTTACTAAATTTCTCATATGCTGAATTGTCTTTCTCATTGTATGTGTGTGTGTGTGTGTGTGTGTGTGTTTGTAAAGGTCTCACTATGTAGTTCATGCTGGCCTTAAGCTTACTGGAGCCCCGGATGGCCTTGGATTTTGGATGATTCTTCCTGCCTCAGCCTTCCAGGTGTTGGAATCACCCATCTCTCTTCCTAATCCATTTAACTGTTTGTTTATATTCACTTGTTTCTAATGGAGTTTTTAAAAAACAACAATATGACACACACCTGTAATCTCAGCACTCGGGAGGCTGAGGCAGGAGGATTGCTGTGAGTTCAAGACCAGCCTGGGCTACTTAGTGAGTTCCAGGTCAGTCTCAACTACATAGTGAGACCCTGTCTCAAAAAAACAAAAAAAAAACAACAAATACTTTATATTCTTTTGAATACTTAGTCATTTCATCTACTTTTCTGTGTAATTTGTAACCAAGTAGTTATAATCTTTTAAGGAGGCATTTTTATTCTTTTTTCCATATTTCTTGTGTTCCTAAGCTGAAATTTGTGCATCTCGTAGAGTGAGAGTCTCAACCATTACACTGTAGTGTAATCTCTATAGCTTCGTTGGCTATGATCTGTGAGTTTAGGTACAGTGACTACTGTTTTGGAGTCAAGAGACCCACTGTTTCTGCAACTCATGAGTGTGGAGACCTGGTCAGTTCAGGCAGGAGTAGTTACACGGCATAACTGGCTTGGTGCACCCTGTGTGACTGTACCATGGGAGCGGCGGCCCCTATTTGGTGATCATGGTTTCTCAGGCTCTGTGGACGTCGGCTTGTTATGTAACAGTCTGTGGTACTCTGCTCGAGCAGCGTTCTGTCAGTAGACACTGGTGCAGGCTCAGGTGCTTCCCATTGAGAGGTGGTGGCAGAAATCACAACCCCCATCTGTGGTGCTCACACACAACCTTGCCGCACTGTGTGATCAGAGAAGGTGCGAGAGTAACTTATGGTGGGACCCACACAGTTGGAGTGGCAGCAGGAACTGTAGTGTTCCTCTCTGCTGCTACTGTTGGTCCCCTCCCCCATTCTTTCAGGGGTGTGTGGGTGTGTTTTGTTTTTTGCCATTGCTGGGGATTGAACCCAGGCCCTCTCTGCATGCTAGGCAAGTGCTGTAACCCTCAGAGTTTCTCCTACCTCCAAAGGACACCAACCCAGGAGCTGTTAGGAACATTAAAGATCCCATCTATCACAACCACCCCTGTGGGATTTTACTCTGTGCAGGAGACCAGCAGTGACTCAAGAACCCCTGGTGGATTTCCAGAGCTCAATCTCTGCAGTTTTCGTGTCAGAACTTGGCCTGCAGCCTCTCTGATCACTGCTCTCCTGAGTTGAATACTCTGCACCTGCTATCAGGAAAGCACCTCCAGTTAGAAGCCTGGGCCATTGCAGAGGTCATTATTTCTCTCAGACATCACAATCCTGTATTCTTCTGTGATTTGAGAATTTTTTATTTTGTTCAACTTTCTAATTTTTGGCGGCCACAAACTCTATGATTTATTCATATTGTCTACCGCTTTTTAATCCCATTATTGAATCTTTTTCTTTACATTAGAATTGACTTGTTCCACTTTAAACAATCCTGTTTTTATGAAATGCTATTATGTTAAATATAGATTGATATGGAAGATCTGATACCTTTACATTACTGAATGCCAATACCCCAAGTACATTTTTTCCTAATTTATAATTTTATTTAAACTAGTATGTTTATTCTTCGTTCTGAGTTTTTACCCAAAAAAGATATACAGTTTTGTGTTTCTTTTTTATGGAAGTAGTCATTTTTCCTTCTTTTATGTATTACTAAGGTGGTGTACTGTTTGTAGATTTCATAATATAGGACCTGGCCTTATCTTCCTGGTATAAAACTCAATCAAAAAACATTATAACTTTAAACTGTACCAAGGTGTGGTGGTACTTGCCTGTAATCTCAGTACTCAGGAGGCAGGAGGCTGAGGCAGGAGGATCACTATAAGTTTAAGTGCAACCTGAACTACATAGTAAGACCCTATTTCAATAAATAAACTCATGCTACTTTAAATTTTTGTATAGATTCCTGATTTTTTGACTATTTCAAAATTCAAAGCACTCATTTAGAAACATTAAGTATAAAACTTTGAAAGTTCTTAAAAGGGAAATTTTTAGAATGCATTAAGTAAAAGCATTATTGTGATACTTGGTGACTTTTAACACTGTCACACTTACTTCAGTGTATTAATGTTTGTGGTTTTAAATTTTTATGTTTGCAGTCCATAATGATTACATTCACTGTGGGGAGCTGGTATGTGTACATAACACATCTTAGCTCTTTTTATGTCTCCTTCCCTTCTCCCTTTGGCTTCCCTCACTGGTTACAAGATCATTGTGTCTTATTCATGTTGCTTTTATCACAGGAACTTTTGTCATAAGGAGAAATAGAACTTCTGTTAACTCAGTAGGATGTTTATGCAGTAAGTATAGGTAAAATCTGTATTTTTCCAGTCTAGATTTATCAAAAAGAACAAAAAACGTAGCCACCCATCGCAGTTACAGAACTATTGTGAAAAATGAAGTTCTCACTAATTTCATGAGATGTTTTCCGTCTTTACAGGTTCAGTTTAACTTACAGTTTACAAAACCGAGTACATCACTAGGAGATACTCACTCAGGGGCAGCTGTTGGTGTTCCATGCTCCACTGACAAGGAAAAGTGAGTACTTACTGACATAGTTTACTGCTAGTAGTTTTGTAAGAATTTTTATCCGTCCTTTTTGTGTACAGTTTGGTATTTATAGAGCCTCAGTGTCTTTTGTACTGTTGTGTAGTACTGTAATTTTTGCTGATTTTACTGTACCATACAGTACTGTAGTTTTATGTTCTGGTACACACAGTACTGCATGTAAGAGAATGCAAATAAAAGCAAAGTCATCAAGTTGGAGATTCCTTGACCATTTTTTTGTTCTGAATATTGTGATGTACATACTATATACAGTTCCTCATTTAGCAACCAATTCAATTAATGACCTAGTCGGGAAATGGAATTCTGTCATTAAACTATGAGTGTCTGTTCTTAACTCATTGTATGTACCATGAGCCATCTTGTTAGCAGAAAATGACAGTCATATTCGCAGTGCCTAAATCATCTGATAATAAAATAGGGTTGTTCAGTAATTTAAATTTTTGTTTAGAAATGGTTTGTTCCTTTGTTCTCAGCTAACAAAAAGTACGGTTATCAAAAACTAAAGAAAGAGTAAGTTTTAATTGAAAAAAAAACACCTATTCACTCATCTATTTTTCTGAACATTGGGGACTTACTTAATTTTGAGTGTATGATACTGTTTGGCAAGATCCTTTAATGTCTTTCTGCAAATAACTGTTAGCACTTGTATAGATCTAGAAAGAAGGCATGCATGGTAGAAAGGGGTAAAATACAGAAATACCCTTTTTTTTTTTTTGAAATTTTACATTGTACCGATCTTACCAAAATTGTCTATTAATGTGATAAATATCATGTATTAATATGATACATGACAATGACCACTTTGAGTCACTAAAGTTTTGAAGAGCTTTTGGTCAAAGTAAAAAAATCTTGTTTAAGTATAGGATGAAACAGAATTAAGTAAATAATGATACTCCCAAGCCATATATGTATTTTTATCGTCTTTTTTTTTTTTTTTTTTTTTTTTTTTTTTTTTTTTTTTTTTTTGGTTTTTTTGAGACAGGGTCTCACTATGTAGTTGAGACTGACCTGGAACTCACCATGTAGCCCAGGCTGGGCTCAAACTCATAGCGTTCCTCCTGCCTCAGCCTCCCAAGTGCTGGGATTATAGGCATGCGCCACCAGGCCCGGCTCTTTATCATGCCTTATGTGCTGTCTAAAACTTGGAAAAATTTTGTTTCTCCCAGACTCCTTATTCCACGTATTTTATATTTTTTATTGTGGGGAATAGTTTGGTTATGTACAAATTATATTTGCTTAGGAAATCAGTGAAGCATGTGATCTGAACTAGGTTAACCTATATATGTTAGTCTACTATTTTCTTCAGTCCTGAGGATCAAACCCACCGAGCCACATTGCCAGTCCGGTTCGCTTATGTGGAGTACGGGTTCAGTACCCCTTACCTGAGATGTTTTCAGATTTCAGGAATTTTTGAACATACAAGATGAGGTATTTTAGAGATGAAACCTAAGTCTACACATTAAATTCATCTGTTTCATACATAGGTTGAAAATAATTGTATATAGTATTTTTAGTGTATTCATGTTTTGACTATGGTGTGGAATTTTCTACTTGTAGTTATGTTCGTGCTAGAGTCTTAGATTTTGGAGCATTTTTGACTCTTGGATTAGGGGCATCCAACTTACATGTTAGTGTGTGTACTGTGTAAGCCTTCAAAAGTAATTCAAAGAGAAAATCAGACGTTAAAAGAATAAGTAATTACTATTTTTCTTTCAAGTGGAGAAAATTTAGGGCTGGAATCCAAATACCTGAAGAAAAGAGAAGATAGTATTCCTTTACGTGGTCTCAGCCAGAATCTATTTAGTAATGCAGGTGAGAAGACATTTCTGGACTGGATTTTACACAGCATGGTTTCATTAAATAATGACATAAGTAACAATAATCATTTTGTTTTGTCCTCATTTGCAGACCATCAAAAAGATGGCACTTTAGGAGCACTGCAGACTTCTTCCAAACCCACAGTGCTCCCTTCCACATCTTCAGCCTACTTCCCTGGACAGTTGTCAAGCAGTTAATTCCAGCACCATTTTATACATTTATTGGCATTTTACAAACTCAGGTGGTTTAAAACTGTTAACAGAAGTCCAATCCTAAGCAGGCAAGTTTCAGATTTTACTTTTTGTCAGGTTGTTTGGATCATTTACAACTCTGATTACTGTACAGGAACACATTTGTACTTGGGGATTGGTAGAGTCCGAGTAAGTGATTATTTTGGGGTCTTGTTGATAAAAATAATAGTAATATGAATTTCATTAAACTGAGTGTATCGATCCTTATAAAGGATATTCTAATCATATTTTAAATCTGAGTAAACTCAAATCTGCTCAGAAAATAGAAACCAAAGAATGCTAATAGCTCATTTACCAGTTTCACTGGTAAAATGTTTTAAAGTTGCCACCTGAGAATTATGAATGAAAATGATTATCTCTATTTTTTGATCTTTATATTAAAGGGAAAAGTCCTAGCCATACTTTATGTAACAAATGAGTTAAACTTCCATAGCAAGTAAGTATGAGTATGTTCCTTGAAACATTTAAATTAGCTGTGGAGTCTATTAAATATATTTGTACAAATAATTTAGACACTATTTATATGACTAGATTAAGTATAAAGTGCTTTAGTCACTGGAGCTCAAGTTCAGTCATCAAATTTTTCTTCAATTTGTAACTGTTTTGCAGTTAATTTTGTATCCATGGAATTGTTTTAAAAAATTGGAATCACAGTTTTAGTGTAAGAGCATTATGAGTATTCATTGTAGTTATTTTTATATCAGAACCTGGACTCATTTTAATGTTTACTTAATAAAGTAGGCAAAAGAACTATTTCTTCTCTTCCCTCTTACTAAATGTTTTAATTAAGTTTCTTGGGACAAAATTTTAAAATTCATCCAGAATCATAGGGCCCCATTTTTATTTTCTTATTGACAACCACTCTATGTAGAATAGCATTATCTTTGAGTCCTCTAAATCAGTTTTTATCTGCAAGGTGCTAATGCCTATTTGATAGTTTACAAATTATTTTCAGATACTTTACATAGATGAGGAGAAAGACATGTCAAGATGATACACCAACATTACTTGGTTTATGTTAAGACAGAATCTTTGCTGGGTTTTTTTTTTTTTTTTTTTTTTTTTAAGATGTCTTGAGTCCTACTTTGAAAACTGCTGGCAATTGCCAGCTATCTTAAAATACAGATCTAATCAGAAAATTCATTAACTTAGTGACTTTTCTCTTAAATATACTATCTTAATAAGAACAGGTATAACAACATGAAAGCACATTCTGGGAAGTCGGCAACATGGGAATATGCTTTGCTGTAAATACTCTATATTATGTATATATAAACACTGACAGGGTTTTGATGGATATGTAACATACTTCTAGCTTTAAAAGTCATAGATACCTCTCCATATACCACATAGAAAACTGAATATTAAGAAGTTGTTCTGATGTCACCCTGCTAGAAATTTTTTGTATTATGTATATAGACTTTAGCCTACCTCTTAAAATTTTAATTGAAGTTGTTTTCTTTCCAGTGTATAATTGTACATGTGTTAATAATCAGAATGTTGCCTTTAATGTTATTTCTATAAACTTTTGTTAATAAAGTTATTAAAATTACATTGAATATGACATGAAAAAAATCTTACACTAAATTTCCACTTTTTTCTGTAAGGGTATTTTATAGTGACGAAATGGATTTGAACAGAGATGCTTTGTTACTTAGAAACAATTATGATAATAAAGCTAAAACAGGCCCTAATAGGGATTCACAGATCAAGACTTTTTTATAAAAATCATTAAAATATTTAATTTTATTAACAATATTTACATTTTTATGACCTTATTTAACCAGTGAGTGTTGCAAGTTTAAAAAGCATTAGGCAATAACCACACACAAGATGAAAACAGTGTAAACTATACAATAAACTTTATGTACATTTTTTACAAAGTAACACTTTTTTTTAAATAATATAACTGGACACAAAAATATACACTTTAGAGAAATTCACATCAGTAATTGTATAAAGCTCTCCTAGGGTCCTGAAAATTTAGGATAAACATTAGCTCTGTAAATAAAGTGTTACTGTGACAGTCCTGAAAGGCCACTATATATATTTATCTACATATAGATATCCCATTGATATTTTCAAGGCTACCAGCTTTACTAATATAATTTTTAGATTATGTATTCAAGTGTTGAGGTTCTGATGATTACGCAAACAAAAAGACAGTGGTATACAGTAGTGACTCGGAAACAAATTTGAGCCTGCATTTATTTACAGGCTCTCACCATCCTAATTTAAACTCTAAATGGCTGATATTTTCTCACTTCAAAAACAGATTTGTAAAATAAAATTACTGCAAACAAGCTTGAAGCATGATTCAGATTTAGTACAATTTTCTTAATTTTTTTTTAATGCAAACAATTCATTTACCATTTATTTTAGTGCATCTGCATTAAGGCTTTGAATTATTTAACCCAAGATTTTACAATATTAAAAATCGGACTCGGGATTTTACAATGTTAAAAATGAACAGGTCCACAATCCTAATACCTATTCAGTCTCACTGAGAGCATAGAGTTAAAGCTCAACACCATAAGGAAATGGTAGCAGAGAAATATATGCTAATATCTAGGAAGTTACATATACAGTTTTTAATTAAAGGATGTGTAATAAAACAGTTTAGTGGCAAGAAACTGGTGCTAATAAACAAAAGGTTTCTTTTCAAAAGAAACTGTAATATCTTTGGAAAACTGTCCGGTTCTTTCTTTAGTTCCCACGGAGTTCACGCAAATACATTTCTTGAGATAATCTTAAAGTACCTGCAGATGGGAATGGAGTGTACATCCAGAACTACAAGTGAAAACTAAGACCTGGGTGCTGACAGAAACATCTTCCTGATTTCAGTCATCACACATTTGTATCCTGGAGTAAAGGTTCTTTGGCCTCTCCCGGCGCTTGTGTACCATGTGGATGGCTGTGACTGCCACAGTGCTTTCTCCAACTGCTGGACCGTAAGCTTAAATTGGTATGTTCCGGAATAAACAAGGCGACAAGCAGAGCCAGCAGTACCGAGCAGGCTCCAAAAAGGAAGGGAGGCCCGGGGATGATGGAATTCTGAGAAAGAAAAAATAATTAGGGTTTTCGCACAAATAACTTGTTCATCAGAACAAACTGCTTATCTTTCAGTAAGAACTGATCATTGTGAATTACCATCCTATGATTTTATTAAAGCCATAGTTATAAAAAGAATTCCCTTCTCAGGAGAAAAGGGATATTTACTGTCATTGTAAAATTCTGGAAATAAGGATTCATAAAACAATCAAAAAAACTAAAAATAAGGCTGGGTATTTAGTTTACACCACCTGCCTCGCAAGGTCAAGGACGTGAGTTCGATGCCCAGTACCAAAAAGAACCAAAAAACTAAAACGAGAGCTGCCATTTGATCCAGCTATACTACATTCCTTCTATACCTGAAGGAATTAAAGTCAGCATACCATATGGACACCTGTATACTGACATTTACTATGGCACAATTCACAGTAGCCAAGACATGGCACCAGCCTAGGTGCCTACCAACAGGCAAGTGAATAAAGATGTGGTATATACACAAGGAGTATCGCTCAGCTATAAAAAACAGAATGTCATTTGCAAGATAATGGATGCAACTGGAGGTCGTCATATTAAGTGAAATACACTAGAAAAGTGTTAATATAATTTTCTTCCTATTATGTGGAATCTAAAAAATGACATGAAAGTAGAGACTATTATTAGACAAAGAGGAAGAGAATAGGGGGAATGGATATGATAAAAACATGAATCATGGAAATTTGGTTTGTAAAATTAATAGACCAGGGATTTGGCTCAATCATTTCGCCTCCTGCCCGTAGGCACAAGGGCCCAAGTTTGATCCCTGGTAGCAAAAAAATAAAAAATGAAAAATAAACCCTAATAATAAAAATACCAAGAACTTTAAAATTAGCAAAGAAGCCTATACAGAAATGCCACGTCATTACTTTTAACACAAAATCTGAAAACAGGTTCTAAATGCCTTAAAAATGCCTTAATTTGATAGCCCTAAAGGAAAGCAGTAGTAATTCCAGTAGTAAACTCAATTACCATTTCCTCTGATTTAAAATGGAAATTGCATTCCTGCAGCATGTAAAATCAATAGTTTTTTATACACCAATAGTCAATGAGCCAAGATATCAAGAAAACAATTCCATTCACAATAGCTTCAAATTAGGGGTCAATCTAAAAAAGGTGAAAGACAACCTGTACAATAAAAATTACAGGACAGTGAAGAAAGAAACTGAAGATGATAGAAACACCTCCCATGTTTGTGGATCAGCACAATTAATGTTTAAATAGCCATGGATTACCAAAAGTGATATACAGATTCAATGCAGTCTCTATCAAAATACCATTATCCTTCACAGAACTAGAAAAAACAATCCTAAAATTCATACAGAAACAAAAAATGCAGAATACCCAAAGAAATCCTGAGGTGGGGGGGTGGGGGGGACCAAGACTGAAGGCATCACAGTATCTACTTATATTAAAAGCCAATGGTGGCAAATACCTGTAGTCCCAACATTTGGGAGGCTGAGGCAGGATGATCACTGCAAGCTCAATGCCAGCCCTGGCTACATACTAAGAATCTATCTCAAAAAACAAACAAACAAACACAGATCACTGAAACAGAACAGAGGGCACACAAACATGCAAGCACACCCATGTGATTCTGATAAACCAAAAATACAAACTGGAGAAAAGACAGCCTCTTTAATAGTGCTGGGAAAACAGTATATACATTTGTAGAGGACTGAAAATAGATCCCTACCTAGCACATTGTACAAAAACAAATTCAGAATGGATCCAAGTCTTAGGTATAAGACCTCAAAGTTTGAAATTGCCAGCGGGGGAACAAAAGGAGAAACATGACGCTAGAGGCACAGAGAGATTTTTAGGACTCCAATAGCAGAGGAAATAATAGCAAGAATCAACAAATCAGACTACATCAAATTAAAGTTTCTGCACAGTAAGGGAATAAAGAGCCTACAGAAAGGGAGAAAATCTTGGCCAGCTACTCTTCACACACAAGACTAATACCTAAAATATATATACTGAACTAAAAAAACAAAAAACTGAAAAATCAAATAGCCCACTCAGTAAATGAGCAAATGAACTGAACAGACACTTCTCAGAAGTACAAATGTCCAATAACTATATGAAAAAAATTTCAACTTCTTTAGCCATTGGAGAAGTTTAAGTCAAAATTGCACTGCAATTCCCCTAACCCTATTCAGAATGGCTATTGTCAAGAATACAAAACAATAGGAGCCAGGCATTTAGCTCAGTGGCACTGTGCCTCACAAGTTCAAGGTCCTGAGTTCAATCCCCAGTATAAAACAAACAAACAAAAAAACAAGAATACAAAATAATAAATGCTGGTGAGATTGAAGAGGAAAGAACCCCACACTGCTCATGGGAATGTAAAACAGTGCAGCCACTACGGAAATCAGTATAGAGATTTCTCCTAAAACTAAAAATATAGAGCTACCATTTGATCTAGCTGTATCTCTAGTAATACACTCGGAAGTCAGCATCTTCCAGGGATACCTGCATATCCATGTTTACTGTGACAATTCACAACAGCCAAGATCGGAAACCAGCCCTGGCGCCTCTCAACAGAAGAATGGACAAAGAAAACATAATACAGATACAGTACAAAATGGAGAATTGGTCAGAGGGAAGAACAAAATTCTATCATTTGCAGGCAAATGGGTGTCTGGAGACCATCGTACTGAGCGAAATATGCTACACTCAGACAAGTACCATGTATCCGTCCTGATAAGTGCAATCTAAAAGATGACACACAGTAAAAAAAAAGGGAATGATTTTGAGAACAGAAGAAAGGAATGAGGGGGAGGGAAGTATAATGGGATGGATGTGATCAAAATATACACACAGAAACCAAAAATTCTATAAAATAAATAGGTACTAATAATAAAAGTTTCCCAGAAAACCAAGTTTCTATTCACTAAAATGATCAATGTTGTTTGGCATTAGTATTTTCAGATACGAGGATGAAATAAAGCAAACAAGTTAACAAAGACACATACAACTGACATACTGCACAGAGGCAGGCTTAACAGGAAAAACTAAGCCTCAGGAAACAAAAAGTTATACACAGCCGTAGTTAACATACATCGCTAGATGTGATTTGACAAACTAGATAAATTTATCATTCTTAAGAGGGAAAGACTCAACAGCCAATGTAAGGAGAACACAGTCCCTTGTCTTTGCCCCCCCCCATTTTCAGTTTAGACTTTGGTTTTTACATGCTTTAGTCAATCTTAAAAAAAAAAAATAATGATGCCAAAAATCATAAACTACACAATTTTATCATGTAAATGAAGAATTACCTGTTCAAAATGGTGCTGAGGGCTTGTGTTTGTCCCCAAGTCTGTTCCTGTTATTGGCAGTTCTTTAAGTTCCACGTGGAATATGTAGAAAATGAATCCATAAAGGGCTGGCCCCAAGCCATTGCACAATCCTCGAATTCCTGTTATCATTCCTTGAACAACACCTACAATGTTTACAGAAATTATTTAGTACACTATACCTATCTCGTACTCTAAAAACCAGGATAAATGTGCAGTCAACATGAAATCAAGACTTTTAACAGACAATGGCATTAAAAACACCTTGAAAGCCATCAGCTCTACATAGTACACCTTATGCAAACATGAATCCATACTCATACCTATGTATATAGGCTGAACAGAAATAACTAAGCAAAAACACCCCTGGTTAAAAGTCAGCCATGAGATCACAACTGAAAAATTTCTCAAGAGGTGCTGGGGATGTAGCTCAGTGGCACTGGGGATGCCTCACAACCGCAGGGCCTGAGTTCAATCCCCAGCACCCACCAAAAAAATTCCCAAGAGACTACAGAAGGCTGCTTTAGATAAATACATATACAGTGCTGTTGGGTTTGTTTGTATCTCTGGAACCTTCTCTTCAATTTAAAATGCAACGTATTCTTTAGCTACAGGCTTTCCTCATTTTACTAAGTAACCACTGCCTTTCTTTCACATTTTTTTCCTTATGAACAACAACCAAAAAAGTATCTTTTTCAAGGAATTATGCCTCCTCTATTTACATTCCAATAATTAAATGTTCCTATCACAAAAGCATAAGAGTTTTATGTTTATATGTCTTTAGATAACTGAAATGGTACACTTTTGATAAAAAGGCTATGAATGTATCCCAAACTGTCTAGTGTAACATAAGCAAACAATAAATGCTTAATGAAACTTGCTAAATTTCTTCCCAAAAGGAGAGGACCACATGCTCAAAGTGAGAAACAAGGGAATGTACACCTACCTGATGTAAAACCCTAGAATCTGCTCTTCTTGCTTACCACTGACAATAATTTTAGGATTCTCTATCTTAAAGACACACATTTCAGTTCTTGTACATGAGACAGAGAAAACAGGATCAGAATATTCTGTGCTTTTAAATAAATGTCACTGGTTCCTACCAACTCACCCTGTTGGTCAGCATCAGCCGTTCGTGAAACCAGTGCACTAACAGCTGGAAAGGTAATGCTAGACATGGCTGCTACGGCCCCAGCAGCCCACATCATCCTGTGATCAAAGAAGCAGAACAAAAATAATATAAAATAAAATAAATGCTTCATTTCCACTTTACCCATCAAGGTCTACATACTTCAAATCAAGTGACTCTTACTGTACAATGGCTGTGGTACAGGAGGAAGGGGAGCCATGCTTGCTCTATTTCTTCCTAGGTATCTCTGGGCAAGTCATCTTGTTATGCTCAAAAAGAAACAACTACTTATTCACAACAAGGGTGTGAGTTTTTAATAAAAAACTGGGATATCATGTGAAACTGTAAACTGTCATGGGGATTTTTTTCTGGAGAAAGCAGAGATAGTGAGAATAATATATAATACAAGTAAAGAAACATCAAAATGCTTCTAAATTTAATAAGCCAGCAAGTCTAATAATAACTCAGACTTGTAATTCAGTATAAAGACATCACTGATTTGATCTAATCCTTAAATTCAAAAGTCTAAGTAAACTGGATGCTCTTGGCTTGACGTTATATTTTTTGATAATTTAAACTGTAAGCACTTTTGTGAGACTGGAGAAAAAAATCATCCACCAAAACACATTTTTGTTTTGTTTTGTTCTGTTTTGAGACAGGGTCTCATTATGTAGTTGAGGCTGACCTGGAACTCACTTAGGTAGCCATGGCTGGTCTCGAACTCACAGTGATCCTCCTGCCTCAGCCTCCCAAGTGCTGGGATTACAGGTGTGCACCACCACACCCAGCTGTCAAAACACATTTTTGATGTTTACTCATACCCAAGTCCAAACACAGACAAGGTACTATAGGCAGTTGATTGGAACATAAGTATAACCCATGGAATTCAGTTCCATACGTAACACCTGTATACAACAGTATATGTGGGAAGGCCACCATTGTCACCCTTTTACTATCATCTTCCTACAGGAAATCAGAATGCAAGAAAAACTGAGATTAAGCATGAAACCAGGAACAAGTGGACTTCAGCCCACTTTTCATTTGCTGTCAATGATTATATACACAAAAAACAAAAAAGGAAATAATGCCAATTTTCAGAGCCTAGTTGCTGGGGAATTTCATGCTTTTTCCAAGTGAGAAGGTGATCTTGACTAAATGCTCCTTAGGAATTCAAAAGCTCAATAACGTCATGTAAAACTTCAGCTGGTCACTTAGCTATAAAATGTCACCTTTCCACCCTTAAGCCACTCTAGAATATCTACATACAGAAGTGGAAAATTATACACATTTTGAAGGAATAGCATTGCAAAAGTATAAAGTCTAGGCCTTCACTGAGAAGCAAAGTTTAACATACCCAAATTAGGGTGGGGGATTTAGCTCAGTAGTTCTGGCGACTGCCTCACAAGCACAAGGACTTGAGTTTGATCCCCAGTCCCAAAAATAAAAAAATAAAATACCTACATTAAGAAAATGAACATTAAAACAATTATACTTACCAAGGTTCTGAACCAAATCCATACCATGCCAGCTGTAATATTTGAAATCCCAAACCCAATAAAATGGTGTTCTTATTTCCAATTGACCTCATAAGAAAACTCAGGACTATGGTCTGGGGAAAAAGAAAAAAAAAAGTTTATCAGAATAAATTTTTTAAAACCTATTCTCAAAAATCAATGGCCTTCTTGTACACAAATAACAGACTCATCGAGAGAGAAATTAGGGAAACAATCCCCTTCACAATAGCATCCTCCAAAAATTAAATATCTAGGAATCAGTCTCACAAAGGAAGCAAAAGACTGCTACACTGAGAACTATAGCACTCTGAAAAAAGAGATCGAAGAGGATGTAAGAAAATGGAAAGACATTCCCTGTTCCTGGGTAGTAAGAACCAATATAGTGAAAATGGTCACACTTCCAAAACTGCTATACAGATTTAATACAATCCCTATTGACATCCCGATAGTGCATTTCATAAAACTAGAGAAAACAATCCAAAAATTTATTTGGAACCACAAGAGACCTAGAATAGCAAAAGCCATTCTAGGCAAAAGAGACATGGCAGAGGGTATAACAATTCCCAACTTGAAACTATACTACAAAGCCACTGTAATAAAAACAGCATGGCACTGGCAAAGAAAAGGACCAAGAATCAGTGAAATAAATTAGACGATGCAGAAACAACTCCAGACTTACTCAGCTACCTCATCTTTGATGAAGGAGCCACTGGAAGAAAGACAGCATTCTTTAATAAATGGTGTTGGAAAACTGGATTTCAACTTGCCAAAGATTAAAACAAGACCCCTATCTTTCACCATGCACTAAACTAAAATCCAAGTGGATTAAAGATCTAAATATTAAAACAGAAACACTAAACTTGCTAGAAGATAAGTTAGATAGTACTCTCAAAGACAATGGCAAAAGAAAAGACTTCATGAACAAATCCAAAGTAGCAGGGGAATTAGCATAAAAAATCAACTGGGATCTCATTAAAAAGCTTCTGCAATGCAAGAAAAATTAAAAAACAGCAAATACGGGGAAAAAAATTTTACCAGCTGTTCCTCAGGCAAAGGTCTACTATCTAGAATACATAAATAAAAAATCAGAACCCCCCAAATGTAAAGACCCAATTCAAAAATGGGCATATGAAATGAACAGACATTTCTCAAACAAGTAAAAGCAGCAAATAAACATAGTGAAAAAATGTTCAAATCACTGGTCATTTGAGAGATGCCGATGAAAACAACACTGAGATTCCACTTCACTTCAGAAAGAGTGGCTATCACGAAACCAGCCAGTAACAAATGCTGACAGGGCTGTGGGGAGAAAGGAACCCTTCTCCATTATTGGTGTGAGTGCAGACTATGGAAGTCAATATGGCGATACCTCAAAGAGCTGGGACTAGAGGTTCCATTTGACCCAGCTATCCCTCTGCTGGGTAACTTCCCAAATGAATGAAAAGAATCACGCCACAGTGATATATGAGCACCCATGTTTATAGCAGCATAGTTTGTGATAGCTGAAACTTGGAATCAGCCCAGCTGCCCATCAGCTGGAGAATGGATAAAGATGTGGTGTTTTTATATAATGGAGTACTACTCAGCCATAAAGAATGAGAAACTAGAGATATTTATAGCTAAGTGGATGCACATTGAGGCCATACTCCTAAGTGAAATAAATAGGACACGTGTAAATACCCAATAGTTTCTCTGGTATAAAAAACTGAAAGTGTAAACAAGGATCAAAATGTATAACTGATATTGTGAAATAGCAAGAAAATGTCCAAAGGCATAGTGGAAGTGGGAGGAATAAAGAAAAGCAAAGAAGGGAAAAGAAAAAATATTAGAAATGGAAAAACATGGAAACAAAGTTATTGTAAATTAGGAAGGGTGGAGGGGGTGGTTAAGGGAGGCCAGGAGAATGGAGGAAAAATAAGACCCAAGATACACCATGTAAAGACACAAGATCTTAATGATGAATGTAACTGTACTGTATACCTAAAATGTACCAATAAACTTAATGGAAAAAAAACAATTTAATAAATTCACTCTATAACAGGACAATGACTACTTTTCCACAGTTTAGTTTTACAGCAATACTTGTCTTGAATGTATGTGAGCTCATGGCTCTAGGTCATGTAAGGAGATGAAGGATCCCTCTGTCAGGTGTAGTGGTGCATAGGTGAAATCATAGGTAGCTGCCTGGGAAGCTGAGGCAAAGAAGAGAGACATCCTTTTGTTGATATTGCTCTAGATTAAGGTTAGGGAAAAAAAAGTGAAAGGTAAAACTTTTGCATTCAGTACATTTCTGAGGGCCAAGTATATCAGACATTAAAAATAGGCTTAAGATCAGCCGTGGTGGTGCACTCTGGTAATCCCAGCACTCGTGAGGCTGAGGCAGGAGGATCGCTGTGAGTTTGAGACCAGCCTAGGTTACATAGTGAGTTCCAGGTCAGTCTCAACTACATAGTGAGACACTGTCTCTAAAAATCAAAGGCTTAAGTGGTGTAACTAATGACTGAGACATATTATGTTTTAGCTTTAAAGAAATTTTTATAAGTAAAAGTTAGTCCAGAATGTTTGTATGTGATTCTTAATTATTTTCTTAGCATTAGGATCAAGAGGCATGTATTTCCCTACAGTTAACTCAGATGTTATCTTTCTTCACTGCTGAATTATTTGCATACTATATACCACACATTTTCTTTACCCACTTATCTGCTGATGTACAGGCCACTTCCAAGATTTGTCTATCATGAGTTGTACTGCTATAAACGTGGGTATTCATGTAATAATTCAGGAGGACCCCTAGAAGAGGTACAGGTGGGTTGAATGTAATTTTTATTTTTACTTTCTGAGAATCACCATACTGATCTCCATAATAGTATGAGTGTGCATTTCCATCAGCATTGTAGAAAAGTTCCTTTTCTCCCACAATCTCACCAGCATTTCTTGTTTTTTAAGTTCATGATGATATTCTTTCTGGAATATGACAACTTTCAGTGTTGTTCTGATCTGCACTTCTCTAACAGCCAAAACTGCTTAACATTGTTTTAGGTACTTAATGGCCACTCGTACTTCTGAAAAGTGTCATTTCAATTGCCCATTTTTAATTGGGCCTTTCATTTTGAGGAGTCTAATGGTTTTGAGCTTTATTTATTCTAGATATTAGTTTGCTGTCCAAGAAGTAGCTCGTAACATTTTTTTCCCATCCTGTAGGTCTCTGTGTCTCTGCACTCTGTTGTTTCCTCTGCTGTGCTGAAGCTTTTAAATTTTATATAATCCCATCATTTGTTGATTCTTATACTATTGCTTGGGCAATTGGGGCTTTGTTCAGAGAGTTCTTGCCTATGCCTACAAGTTGTACCTATTCTACCTTCCAGCAGATTCAGTGCTTCTGTTTTAGTGTCTAGGTCTTTGATCCATTTTAATTTTGGTTTAAGTACAGAATGAAAGATGGAGATTACCACCTAATTCTAAATCTACAACTGAGATTCTAATAGTTTCATCAACAGTACATCAGTTTTTTAATACATGTGATTTACTTAGAGTGGTATAGTTACAAAGCATAGAAAACAGCCTGGATCATAATTCTGGCTCTGCTGACTATGCAAATCACTTCACAGAGAGCCTCGGTTTTCTATCTTACAAAACGAGGATAGCAGCAGGTATTTCAGTCAATGAAATGAGATATATCTGCATAAAGCACTGAATATTGTGCCTGGCATACAGTACGCCTTTAATAAACTCAATTAGAAGTACATGGGTACAGTGGGGCCTCGAAAGCAGAAGGTCTCGAGTTTAATCCCCAGTACAAAAAAATCCAAAAATAGTAATAATAATTCAGAGTTCACTGAAATCTAGCAATGACCTGTGAACATTAGAAAATATTTTTTTACTATTCTGAAGTTTAAGTACACTTATATGACAGCTAGCAAGTCCGTGGAGAAAGTGAAACTAATTCAAGAAATTATTATTTTATAACTGAATCTCACAATGGCAAAGTATAATGCTTTAAATTAAATTCTGTAAGAGTTTAATCAGATTTGGTCACAAATTTGCCAGTAACAAAACAAAAACAAGTAAAAATTCTTTTAAGGATTTTTGAACAATTAAGATTCAAAACTTTTTTAAAAATTTTATTTTAAAGACAGAGTCTCACTATATAGTTCAGGCTGGCTCCAAACTCACTTGCTGTATCACTGTGTAGCCTAAAACTTGCAGTGATCCTCCTGATTCAGCTTCCTGAATGCTGTAATTTATAGGTGTGCGCCAGGGGCTGGGGATTTGGCTCAGTGGTTCCAGCGCCTGCCTTGCAAGCACAGTACCCCAAAAACTAAATAAATAAATAAATAAAATAGGTGTGCGCCATCCTCCCTGAAAGCTTTCTTAAGACTTTCACTGAAATCATGTAAGTGCAAGACTAAATCCATGAGGCTTGGCTATTGTGTAGTATTTATTCATTCTTCAGCCACAGTCCAAAAACGGGAACTCATGCAGATCAGCAGTTGGCTAATAACAAGCTCAAATGATGAATACAGTCACCCTTTCAGTCTGAAGCTAGCATTTTCCAGTTTGATGAGTGTGCAAAATATTTTCAACTTTTATTTCCCTTAATTAAATGCAAACTACATACTTGCTACTTCCATCTAATGTAGTAAATAAACGCTTCCATGGTTTGTGGATGGGGACTGGTGGCCAGAATTACAAAAATAACTAAAAGATTAGAAATTATTAGGATGAAAATATTTCTCTCTTGATTTGATTTGGACTATAACAGATATTGGTTTTAATTATGAAAAAGAAATCTACGTATAACCAAAGTTCTGTGGCATCAAATTGGCTGGAACATGGAACTATAATGCAAAACTGAGTAAGTTTGTTAAACTAAACTCAAGATTATCCTCGATGTAGCACTTCCATGTGAAAAGCTGTGATTCATTTTATGGCTCTAGAAACTCAGAAAGCAGGAAACATTTTTTCTCATCATTGCTAAATGCAACCACAGAGGCTTGCTCTTGAAAAGCAGAATGACCTATGACAAAATCCCGGCCATTTCCACCAGGAAGCAGAGAACTCCAGCTCTGGAAACATGCTCATCAGTCAGCAGTGTACTGTGAAGCAGATACTCTTTCAGGAATACCAGTCTAAAGACGCTGATGTTTTGCAAGCATAGACCATGAAAAACACCAAAACCCTCTTAGAACATGTTGTCATCACACATCCCTTAGTCCAACCTAATTGGCCACATTTAGAGAATTCAGTATATTTCCCTCTGAAGGAAGGAGTTATCAAGTAAATCCTACCTCATTAAACAAGGTTCAGCTTGAGACCCTGAGTTCAGTCTCAGCACCAAAAACAGCAAAAAAAACTAGCCCCATTTCCATTTTACAGATACACTGACTGAAGCAAACATTTTCTTTGGGCTATGGGAGAGCCTTTAAAATTGGATCAGAAATAGCAGCCCACTTTGTGGGATAAGTACAGTACAGACCTCTCATTTGCCTTCTCACACTGTCTTGTGACATGAAGATCTGAAGGGCACTGACACTTAATCCTATGACGTTCTTAAAAAGATCCATCCATTTCTTTCTTGAAGGCATTATATACTTTTATTTACCTTTGTACTAGCACCTAGTAAGTTCTTTGTTCAGTGTTGATGAAAGCATGCACAACTGTAAATATCATAATGTTTGCAACTCAAAATTAATGACACGCATTTATACAGTGTGATAGAAAAAAATCTGTTTCCTTTAACTCTCATTTTGAAGATGAGAGAATTGAGTCAAAAGGCTAAAATGACCTAACCAAGATCACATCACTGATTCAACAGTTAACGCTGACATTAGCTTTGGTCAATTTCAGACAATAAATATCCGCCAGGTTCCTACTGAGTCCAAGTCTTACTCGTAAGTCTGAGGACAGAATGATAAATAAGTCCAAGTACCAGTCAGCACACACTACCTTCTATTCTAGGGAGGATGGACATTTTCACACTTATTTCACAAGTAATATAATTCCACTTTGTCAATGCAATAAGAAATTAAAGAAAGATAGAAATGCTGCATGAATCCACACAGACAAGGAAGGTCTTTCTGAGGTGACGTCTGAGGAGAGAGCTGAGTGAGGAGAAAGAGACAGTTCTGTAAAGTTCTGAGGGAAAGAGCACCCCGAGTGAGGGCAACAGACAACACAATGGCCCCAGAATGGAACTTAAGGCAGAGTAGAGAGAAATGAGGTCATGTCAGTTTATATTTTATGCTGGTTGCAACAAAGTGAGTTTTAGAAAAAATGATTGCATTTCCACTTTAAAAAATTAATCTGCCAACTAGAGAATGAGCTATGAGGAAGCAAGAACAGTAGCAGAGTCACCATGAGGAGGCTACTGCTATGGCTGAGACTGGGTTTCTTATAACGGAGAACATGAGAAATGGTCCAACGCAGGTCGTATTTTGGAGGTGACAGAAGTATAATTCAATAGCCCGGATGTGGGGTCCTGGGGTAAGGGGTAGGGAATGATGCCAAGGTTTCTGGCCCAAGCAACCAGGTGGTGGTGCTTCTGAAGAGTTGAGGAGTGCTGGGAGGAGGAATCCAGATTTTAGCTTTGGCCATGTTTGGAGAGGCCCATCAGATTTCAGGATTGACCTGCAGGTATAAATTTACAACTCACCAACAAATAGGGAACTAGACAGGAAACATGAAGAAAAGTATAGAACTAATGACAGCTATGTTCTCATGTAAACATTTACTTAGTACACTAGGAATTACACACTGTTTGTAATATAGCCTATGGCGAGAAAAAAGGCCCCCAAAATGACAGCAACTATCTGACTCCCACTGGAAGGTGGATCTGTTTGGTGTTAGCAGATATAATCATGTGAGGGGATATCTGTAATTTCACATAACACTTCCCAATTTTTAAATGCTTACTACTAATTTTAAAAATTTCTTAAAACACTGGAAAAACATCAGTGGCTCAATTTGGCAGCCACTGCTTAGAAGGTAGGGAAGGAACCAAGGATGACAAAGATAAATACACAACCTCAACCTCTTTTTCTGAACTCTACTAGAGCTCACTAACTCTGGAGGAAAGAATAATCAGAAACACACAGGTAAGAGCTGTACAAGTGTTTCCTGAACAGTGACAGAGATATACCCAAATCAGTAAAGGAACCCAGAGAAAGGACACACAGATGCAGAACAGGATGCAGAAAATAGAGCAGGAAGAAAGACACTTGGATAAGGGATAAAATGAACAAATCAGAAGCATAAATGGGGAACCACAAGCAGCTCCATGCTGCTAGAGAAGCCTGAAAGGTCCAGAGGGAATCAGTCATTCTTGATAGTACATTTTTGAATGAGACTATAAGACCATCTTTCTATTTTTGAAGCTACTCATAGTATTAGTAAATCATGTCATAAAATGTATTTGTCAATATATGCAGATCACACACTCCTGTTCACTTGTTTTTGAAAGCCAACTAACATGCTTTTAATGTGATTTGTCCTCTTAGAAATGGTTCCTATGTAAGCAACAAACACCAAACTGTCATTTAAGGGTCTTATTCCTTGTGGCCTATGTGCCTGGATCTGTTGGGCCAGCAATGCTGGCTGAAGCGCTACTTGATCCCTTCCAGTCTCACCAGCGCTACGACTCTGCTGCAGCAGCAATTTGTATGATGCAAATCCAACCACACCCTTCTCCTTTATTTGCAAATTTGCCCACCAGATTTTGCACTCTCAAGAGACTTTTTCTTCTGTATCCCTCATGCCAGGTGCCATGTGCTGAACAGGGAACAAATTCCCTGTAAAAGTCCTTCAATTTAGCACTATACACAGTATGACTGCTTGGATTTACTAGGTGCTTACTGCTGCTGTGACTGGTCAAGAACAGTATAAAATGCAACGTAAGACTTTACTGCTATCAGTCTCTGTGAGGCCCCACTTGGATGGCCAGTCAGGGTCAGACTCTACATCAATCTATCAAAAAGGAAACTCACCTGTGCAATAATGGAAAGAACGCCAAGGACTGCTATGAACGCTGCGACACTTTCTGGTGAAAATTTCATGATCTAGGTTTCCAGAACAAGTAAAATTAGTGAGGAAAAAAAAAAAGACATAAAAAGTACCATACTAATGCAACTACATGTACATTAACATTAAATGGACCAGCAAAAAACATTTATAAATAAAAGTTTAAATATTTAACTCATTTATTTCAATTTTTAATTCATTAAAAAAGAATTTAAGATGAAAAATACAGTGAGTCAACACACTAAAAATATCTATTTGTATATGCTGATTTTAATTTGGTTATTCTAAACTGGAGATAGCTATCAAGCATTCAGACTCATTTTACAGAGAAACAACACAGCTTTATCCAGGTACTGATAAAGGCTTGACTCCTTTCTAGTAAGCCTAGCGCTGAGAAGGAAAAAATTTGTTTGTGCTATCATTTTGGTTAGCTGCCCTCCTTACATAGCTTCTCAGTGAAAGAGAAACTAGAGATAAACGGGTCAAGTTAAAGCATACTATACCCTAATCAGCAACAAATAAACTCAAACTACTAATCTTGACAAGGAAAACTTTTTGGCTAAACCAAAAATCATTTTAAGAAAGGAATAAGGAATATCAGGCGCCCTGAACAAGAGATTAAATCTAGCAGACTGTTGTTTACAAAGTGATATGGATCTTAATGTTCTCTGTTAATTATAACGCGCTCAAGATAATTTTTTTTGACACTACATAATAAAAGAAAAGTTCATTCTGTTAGAATGTGATTTTACCTGTCTGAGGTATAAAAAAAAGCTGGAATATTGGCCTGCTTCTGGTACGTAGGAGAGAAACACCGTAATGCAGATGAGCAGTACTATCGAATCTTGGCCCACTTTTTTTAAGGACTAGAACAAGAAAAAGACTGACATAAGGTCTTATATCAAAAACAATTAACTGTTGCCCTTAAGGACCTGCACAAATTCATTTTGGAATTGTACACAGATGACAACTACTTACCTTTTAAAATTTATTTCAGTCCCCAAATTACTCCAAAAAAGTATTTTGAAATGTTAAAAACTGATTCAAGATACTTTCCCCAAAAAGCATGCGTGGCAAAATCTTAACACTGCAATGAATTTATTTCATTGAATCATGTATTTTTTTCTTTGTTTTCTTTTCACCAAAGAGAACAACAACAACAAAAAAAAATAAACTTACTGCAAAAGGGTCAGCTTGTTCCCAGGAAATGGGCGCTCCCCACGATGCTGGTCGCATCTTTTCAGGCAATGACTCAGGCACAGCAACAAGAATAAAACAAATATCTAGCAAAGCTATGGCTGTAGCTAGGACCACCACTAAGCTGTCTCCATACACTCGTCCGAGGTAAGCCCCAATCGCAGGGCTGGTGACTAGACTTGCAGCAAATGTTGCTGAAACCTGCAAGCAATTAAGGACAGAGAGGGGATTAGCTAGGTTACCTTGGCTATTACCACATCCTTTCCTAAGGTGTGATGAAAGGTGTGAGAAGGTGTTCATCACTCCTTTCTCTTTCACAGCTTTTAAGTGAGAGCTGCTACTGCAACCTCCCTTTTTACCTGTGCCACTTCTCTTGTACTCTATTTTGCAGGAAGATAAATGGATTAGATACATATCTAAGATATATGTACTAGCCTCTAACAGCAATGGCTTCCAACTTTTTTTTTTTGAGGCAGTGTTTCGCTACGTATTATATATGTATTATAGGCTGGCCTTGAACTTGCAGTGATCCTCCTGCCTCAAACTTGTAAGTGATGGGATTACAGGTGTGTGCCACCACACCCCAGCAAGGCCAACTTTCTTTTAAATCTTGGAGCCTGTTGTACAAATAAATCCTACTCGCAATTTTACATGTAAAACAGATTTTAGAAAAGAAAAAACAAAACAAAAAAACTTTAGTTGAGGAAGGCCGGGGATTTAGCTCAGTGGTTCCAGCACCTGCCTTGCAAATGCAAGGACCCTAGTTCAATCCCCAGTACCAAAAAAAAAAAAAAAAAAA
>NW_022900945.1:32920997-32928328 GCF_012274545.1 Fukomys damarensis | reverse complement strand
AAAAAAAAAAAAAAAAAAAAAAACTCCGGTTGAAGAAAAACTGGGGCCTAGAGCACTGTGTAAATATTCACACCCTGTCAGCCATGCTAGTCATGAGGGCATCACCATAAATCCTTTGTCCCCTTCAAGAAAGGAGTTTAAAAACGACTGTTCTAAGGAAATCCAATTTCACTGTGATTATTCCAATATTAAAATTAAAACACTGTTTAGTTTGATCCATATTCTGGGAGAGCTAAAATAAAAACTTAAAGACTCTCATTTCATCAATAATAGCATTAAGCTGTGGGCATGGAGCATGGTGGATGTGCCTGTAAGGGTAGGAGGGATCACCTGAGCCAGGATGTTTCACACCAAGGAAGGTAACACCACAATACAGTGTCAAAAAAAGAAGTAATAAAAATAACAATAATGTTAGGCTCTGGTACAAAGCTGTACTTGATAAGATTAGAAAGAGTAAGATAACAGATGGCAGGCACTGTGAACATTTCTAAAAATTAACAAGGACACAGGTAGAGAAAACATGTTAACTCTATAGAAATCTGGACCACTGAACAATGGTCTACAAATATGTAGTAGATGCAATGCAGTTTTCAAAAGTCAATTATTTGAACAAATACATAAAATTCTAACAACTTAAAAAACTCGCTATCAGAAGATGTGGTTTTTCTATAAAATGGAATCTTACTCAGCCATAAAGAACGAGAAAATAGATTCATTCATAGGAAAATGGATACATATTGAAGATATACTCCTAAGTGAAATAAATAAGTCACACATGTGTAAATACCGAATAGTTTCCCTGGTGTGAATAATCTGCAATAATACATAAGATCCTAATAAGATTACTGACATTTAGAAATGGGAAGAAAGGAGCTAAAGGTGTAGGGAAGGTGGGATGGGTAGGGGAAGGGTAATAAGGGAAAAGAAAAAAATGTGAGATAATGAAAAGATGAAAATAAAGTGTTTGTAGACGGGGAGGGGAGGGGGGGGTGAAGGGAGGGCAGGGGTAAGGGGAAAAAATGAGAATCAAGACTTGTCATGTAGAGGTACAAGATCCCAACAATGAATGTAACTGTACTGTATCCCTAAAATGTACCAATAAACTCAATTAAAGCTGAAAAAAAAAAAAAAAACTCGCTATCAACCCAAATGCCCTTGAACAGGTAAACAGAATGTACTAAATTAAAACAATCAAATACTACATAGCAATAAAAATCATTCATTCATAGAATCAACATGAACACATCTCAAAAAATTATGCTAAGTGAAAGCAGCTAGATATAAAACACTAGATTTTGTATTATTTCATTTATAAGACCTTTTGTTTTTGGTCTTTTGAGACAGAATCCCACTTTGTAGTGCAGGCTAGCCTTGAACTCACTGTGTAGTCCAGGCTGGCCTTGAACATGCTGCAACCCTGCTGCCTCAACCTCCCATGTGCTGGGATTACAGGCGTACACCACCACACCTGGCTATATGACATTTCTAAATAAGGCAAAACCACAAAGAGAGAATGCAAATTGTTGGCTCCCTGGAAGGAGAGGTGAAGAGGAAAACTGTAAATGGGCCTGAGGGTACTCTTTGGGCTGACAACAGTTCCAGAACTAGATTGTGGCGGTGGTCTGTTGTGACAGTCCTCCAGGTGACTGGAGGAACTGGAGCCTGGGCTCAGCTCTAGCACTTCTATGGGGAAAGGGCAGTGGTTTGCACTGTGAAAGTCAGTTAGGCATCTTCGGGAGTTCACAGAGAGCTCATCCACAAGGTGGGGAGCACAGGCCCAGCTGCAGTACCAGCGAGTCATGTCCTCTCCCCAGTTCCCTCAACTTTGCGGCCAATTCTTTCCAGTCAGATGGAAAGAGGATCACAAAGACCACTCCTGTACTTTATTGTAATCATACTATTTATGGATTTAAGTGGTCATTTACAGAATACACCGTTAACACAAAAAGTCTACACAATGAATACTGTTAACTTCGGCCAAAGGCAAAAAAAAAAAATTTAAACACAAAAAACTTGAAAACTGGACTGTGACAGTTCCACACTTTCATAAAGGTTCACTAAACGACACACATAAAATGGATGAATTTAAAGTTATGCAGATATAGATAGATAGATATAAACTATACCTCAATAAAACTTTTTAAAAATCCTGCTATCAGCAGTCTCATGTCATTTACGTTCTATGTTTCTAAATGATATCCTTACTTTGAGTAAACTTCCCCAATAAGCATTTTCTCCCCTAAAACTCCTACTTCTAAGAGTCTGTGCTGTTGTGTCCTTTGGTTAAAGAGATCACAGTTTCTTATAAAATCACGAGTATGCTCGCCCCATATTTGCTGCTTCTGGCTATCTAGGTATCACATGTATGTTACTGTGCTCATGGCAGCCATCCCACTGAGATTGACAATAGAGTGCACCTCCATTTATTCACCAAAAAGGGGTTCTGGTGTTATAACATTATGTATTGCCTGTGGCCCAAATCCAGCTAAAAATGGTTCTCGCCGTTTGAAAGGCTTATAACACATGCAAAAACAATCCAAGGGGACAGAGACTGTACCTGGCCCTTGAAGCCATAGGAAAGGTATACTGAACTCTCAGCTAGATATTGTATTTCATGTGAAGGCAGTAAATATGTACAGCAACTGTTAAACTCATGACTCCTTATTTTTAGGATTTGTTAAAAAGAATTCCACAGGGTGAGGGTATAGATCATTGGTAGAGCACTTGCTTAGCATGTTCAAGGTCCTGGGTTCAATTCTTCACAGCACAAAAACTTCCATAAGGCAAAATATACTTCAATTCTGACATGTGACTTACAGTGTAGTCTAATGGATAATTTACTTCTAAAATATATTTTTATGCAAAAAAAATCTTGTAATGCAAATGTTTGCACACTTATAAGGGATACTTTAAAACAAGGTATTTTTCAATCAAAGGTATAGGATATATATACATACCAATCCATAAGCCATACTTCTTTCATGCTCTTGAGTTATATCTGCTACATACGCAAATACCACAGAGAAAGTAACTGCAAAAACCCCAGAAACAGAGATAACAGCAAAGTACCACCTAATAATGAAAGATAATTGACAAGAAATATTAGAACAGCTGCCATTACTCACACTTTGCTTCATCTCTATTAGCTAATTAGAATAATAGTTGATTTTAGTCAAGAGCTTTCTAAGATAGTTTGTGGATAACACTACCATAAATACTAAGTCACAGATATTATGAAAACATGGGGATAAGAAGTGGTCCTTCAACTAGGAATACAGCATTTAAAAGTAGGTTATGTATTTAAGTAAACCTTTTACCCAACTACTTGACTGTTAAGTGGCTTTGTTGTCTCCACTAAATACACTATCAAAATAAAGCCAATTATACTTCATTTATTCCTGTTTTCCACAACAGTACTACAAACACAAAAAAATTCAGCAAGGCTGACAAGTTGTTTCATATTTATTTTGAGCCTATATAAACTAGATGTTTTTTGTAAATTATTTTTAGCTCTTCAAATGTTGGCAATTTATTTATTATTATTATATTCATTCATTCATTCATTCATTTATTTGCAAAATAAATTTAGTCTTCACACAGAAGAAACCTGAGTGGCAGTGTTCATAAAATAGACAAAAGTCACTATAAAGAATGAATATAAGATATTTGAAAAAACAAAGTATATTTTACTATAGATGATTCCAAAATATTGGAAGTAAGAAGTTTGTATTTTAATGACATTTATATTTTTCAAATCACATGTAATCATAATGAACTTACAAAATATTATTCTACCACATTTT
This sequence comes from Fukomys damarensis, assembly GCF_012274545.1. Classification (NCBI taxonomy): domain Eukaryota; kingdom Metazoa; phylum Chordata; class Mammalia; order Rodentia; family Bathyergidae; genus Fukomys; species Fukomys damarensis. The sequence goes on along the minus strand of NW_022900945.1, from coordinate 32,924,525 downwards.
ATCACTACTACAATTTTTCTAACAAAGTTTTCCAAAGTAAATTCTTTGCTCATTCCCTGGATTTGTTTGGTTACATTTTGTCTGCAAGATCTTTAATCCATAGGAGAAGATTCTGCCCCATGTATCTCCTAGGCTTTTCTAGACATATAATGGAAATACAGTACAGCACATTTGTGATGTGCATTAATTAACATTAATACTCACTGGAGGAGTAGAAGGAACATCAAAGAATGAATCTATTACTCTGTGTCTATGAGACATTCATTCTTTTGGGGGAATTTTCCTTCCTTTCCTCTTAAGTTTGATCAGAGTGGCCAGGAGCCTAATCTCATAACTATGAGGAATAAATACCTGAAATCTGACCAAAGAGATGCAAATACAGGTTGAATGGGAATTGTACAGTTTCCTTAAAAGAAAGCGGTTCTTCTTTCTTGGCCACACCTTCAGGTTTAAGTAGCCATTTTAGACTGTGAGGCAATAGCTGAGGATGGCAGAGCAGCAAGACAGAAGTCTGGTTAAATGGAACTGTTATCCTGGCTCTGGATTACTCCACTCAGACCCTTTTCAAGTGGAGAGAGAAATAAAATGCCTGGACTTTACGAAACTATTATTTTGGGAGTTATTGCTATATACTAAAACATACCCCTAATTAATACAAGCAAGGATAAACTTCATCTGTGTTTTTAACATTCTACTTGGGGAAAATAAAAAGTTAGCAATTCTATCTAATCCCTAAAATACTGTTTTGAAATTTGGGTTAACCCCAAATCAGGTATACCATTAGTCCAGATGTTTCCAATAGCTGCATCCAGCTTTAGAATATTTGGCACTGTATTTTTAGGGGCCTTATCTACATTAAATAATAAACTTTTAAGAAGAATAAAAAGTAACCACTACATACATGTGTTGGCAAAAAAAAAAAAAACAAAGAAAAAACAAACATTAAGAAAGCAATTAACAGAAAGTGATATTTGATTGCTGTAATCTGAATACACACATACCATGGGCTGATCTTCATTAAAGGAATTGGGGCACATGTGAAAAATACTGTTAGCAGCAAGAAGGATTTTCGGCCCCAAACATCAGAAAGAGCACCAATAAGTGGGGCACTGAGGAATGACAACAAACCCTAAAAGAAAATTTAAACAAAATAAAGTGTGCTATATATCCAGGAGCCAAAAGTAAATCATTTTACTATCATGATTTTTTTTGGGGGGGGGGGTACTGGGGATCAAACTGAGGTCCTTGCACTTGAGAGTCAGGCTCTAGAACCACTGAGCTTAATCCTCAGCCCTACTATCATAATTTTAAATAAGTTTGTTTCTAAAATAAATCACTGAACTTTAAACAATAACTTCTTTGCCTACATGTAATTTAAAAGTGCTTGCTGGATATTCAATATGAAATACTCTAATGAATTCTCTATCCCAGTAACTCTACATTAGCAGTTTTAGAAACAGTATCATGTACTAACTGCCCATTTTATACTGATGGGCTACTAATTCGTTTATAATATCAGATCTTCTTATAAAGAATTTATTTAATAACCAACACTTTATCATGCTGATACAATTTTGTTTTTCTAAATTTTGGGGGCACAATGTTCAATCAGTATTCTTTTTTCTTTTGTACTAGAGATTGAACTCAGGACCTTGTGCTTGCAAAGCAGACACTATGCCACTGAGCTAAATCCCCAGCCCTCCAATCAATACTCTTAATGTTAGTTTATAAAAGCTAAGACCTCTGGAATAAAGCAAACATAAAAAAGGAGAAATATGGGATTATATAAAGTTGGCAGTGTTTGAATCAAATATTTAAACCCAGTTAGTCTAAAATATTACATAATCCCTCACATTATAATCTAATTATAAAAACTGATATTTAATGGATTACTCAGTTAATATAATAGTGGCAGAATTCCACATATATAAGTATGTACATTTAAACATGTATAACCCACCTTTACTCCTTGAATTAATCCATTCATCAGAAATGTATGTTTTGGGAAGGTTTCATGTAATACCTAAAGAATAAAAATGACATGCTTTTAGTCTCAGTAAAATGTCTACATTTACATTACAAATACCCTTCATAATACAATCTAATTTTACTTCATACAAATTTTCAGATATGTATGATACTTTGCATGCATAAGAGTAAAGGATAATAATACCAAATATTTATATGGCATGTACTATGTTACAGGATGCTAAATTGGGAGCTTTACATATAATATCATTTAATTTCTCAAATAGAAGCTTAATGTCTTGTCCCAGATCACACAGTCAGAAAGTAAAAAAGCTGAAACTGAGCCCAGGAAGTCAGGATTTAAACTCTATGCCTTTGTATTTTGTTACGTCACACCCCACATGGGAACGCTCAGGTGGACACACATTATCTGGCATACAAGACTAGGAAAATAGGGTGATTTTAATTGGCACAAAGTAAACACAGAAAGATTCCATAATGAAAAGAATCCCAACCTATAAAAAGGTATAATGAGTTATTCTATCTTTTCCAAGGTCTGTTCAAACTCATGGCATCATCACTGAGCAACAAGTGAACAAACTACTGGGAACTTACTGGTTCAAAGAGTAACAGAGGGAGAGACAAGTGGAAAAATAGAAAATAGCAAGTACTATTTTTTACAGTATATAAAGCAGGGGCTTTGTGCATACTCTTTTATTTACTCCTAACAACATTATAAATCACATTTTACAGCTTTATATGTGAGGCAAATGAGCTGTTACTTGACTCTCAATAAAGACAACAGAATGGCAATGAGAGGAGTAAGAAAAAAGCAGGGAGAAGAACCTTTGTAAGGATTAGAATTGTTCCCTCTTCTTCAGGTAGTCTTCTGCCAAAAACAAGAATCACACTCACAATCAAAATGTACTCACACTAAGTAAAATAAAGAAAATTAGAGGGCTGGGAGTGTACTTCAATAGTCAAGCACAAGGCCTTGGGTTTAATCCCCAGTATCACAAAGAAAAAAATTAGAAATGCAGTGGTTAGTCAACGAAAAGCATAACATGAAAAAGAAATCATGTATTTCTAATTTTTTGTGAATTAGTAGTTCTCAACCATGGGTAATTCTGCCCCGCCCCCCCAGAGGACACCTGGTTACTTGTGGAAGCATTTTTTATCTTCACAACATGGGGAAAGAGTAAGAGGAAAGATAATGCTTTACACATCGTACAATGCACAAATTGGCCCTCAAAAAATAACTGTCTGGCTCAAAATTTCAGTAGTGTTAAGACTGAGTTACTTTGTTGTTATAGTTATAACAAAAAAGAAAGGATCTGCTGACAGTAAATAGCTCTTCTGCTGTCTAGCTTTGCAGGCTAGTCTCAGTCCAAGCATTCTACTGAGCCTTTGTAGGACAGAAACAGTCACAGTCTATATATAAATATATGAACGTATCTGTGCTTCAATAAAATTTTATTTATAAAAATACTCTGAAAAGGATTTGGTCCTCTGGCTATAGTTTGCCAGTCCTTGTTCTTTTTTTTTTTTTTTTTTTTTTTT
>NW_022900945.1:32898424-32920727 GCF_012274545.1 Fukomys damarensis | reverse complement strand
CTTCTTTTTTTTTTTTTTTTTTTTTTTTTTTTTTTTGGTACAGGGGATCAAACTCGGGTCCTTGCGCTTACGAGGCAGGTCCTTGTGCTTGCGAGGCAGGCCACGGAACCGCTGAGCTAAACCCCCAGCCCAGTCCTTGTTCTAATGTGAAAGATTTTAAATTCCTGAAACTAGTATTCCAAAACCTTTCATAATCAACTCAAATTTTTCTTTCCCAATCACTAAGCACCTCTCATAAGCCAAGCCTTTCTAGGTACAAAGAACAGTTTGGACATTATAAAAACTTAAGGGCATAACAAATACCTATAAGAAGTTTATAGTTTGCCAAATCATATCACCAATGATTCACTTTGCCAAGCAATCCCTCATTCCAATCAATCTGTTCTCCTCAATCCTTTAGAAATATCCATTGCCTTCTGATAGTTATACTTGTACACTATGACAGTGTCCATTCTGAATATATGCTTCCATTATCTTCACTCCCCAGCCTCCAAAACCTCGAAACTGTTCCTCAGTTACCCAATTTCCCTCTCTACAGCAATTTCTCCTTTAGAGTCATATAATTTATAACAACATTTTAACAGAGACAAAAATAACAATTCAATTGTGAAGATTTCTGATCTGTCAAAATCTTAGATTTTTAATAAGAAAAAATATTTTCTAAGAAATTGTATTAACCTTAAAATTTTTAATAACTTAAAAATTTTTTGAGACTAAATAATCTTTAAAATACTAAATGCCTTGGGACTATCTACAGTGAATGAAGGACGTACAGCAATCTAGGTAGGAGATGCTAGTGGATTTCAGGGTCTCTTAACATAGGTGGTTAAACCAGCAGCTTGAACTACCAAATGCTGGCTTAATACTTCTAGAATCACTGGTCTGTTAAAGGAGTAGAGCCATTCTTTAGCATTTACAGATCCATATATCTGCTGTCATTATCGACATATCTGCTATTTAATTAATCGACAATCCTTGACTCAATACCCAACTATGAATCAACCATACATTCAAAATCTGTCAAAAGTGTTCTACTTCAGTTCTTAAAGGTATTTGCCAGTACAGAACAATTCTTTCTAGTTAAATCTCCTTGTTAGTGGCTTCACATTCCCCTAACACATAACCTTCCATATATTACACTGGCTTTGTCCTTTTGTCTGTGTTCTAGAAGAGTTTAAAATTCAAAGGTATAATTAACTGCAGCTCCATGAAGTTAAAACATTTCTAATAATGTCACATTAGTTTTAAAAACAAGAAATTAAGGCTACCATAAATCTAAAACTGAACATTTTTTACAATTAAAATGCCTAAAATTGGTTACTTGTTAAGGTAATTAACTTAAAGAATATTGTGAAATTGAAATGCTGATACAAACTATCAGGTAATTTTTAAATCACAATGTATGTTATGTATGGGAAGAGGACAATATGGACTTAAAAATAAATCAGATTACATTTTCATCCTCATTTTCACTTTTAAAATTACTATTAAGAGCTATGACTCTCTAGTAAATTTTATCTACAATCAGTTTCAAAATACAGAAGACAGAAAAGAAATATTTAAATCTTTTAGAAAGAAAAAAATGGCATCACTGGTGCCTTCTTTTACCCCTAAACCTAGATTTTTGTCCCACCCACCCAGAGAAGGAAGTTATGAGTCCAAAACAAAGACTATCAACAATGTTAATAATTTTTAAAAAGTAAATAAAAGCCTCGAAATAAGCAAAACCTTTGATAAAAGCCCACACTGAATATATTGTTCTTAGTGATATATATACTAACTATACAGCAGAATCACTTCTTAAAAAATCATATACCCGCCGGGCGTGGTGGCGCACGCCTGTAATCCCAACACTAGGGAGGCTGAGGCAGGAGGATTCCTGTGAGTTCGAGACCAGCCTGAACTACATAGTGAATTCCAGGTCAGTCTCACTACATAGTGAGACCCTGCCTCAAAAAACCAAAAAAAAAAAAAAAAAAAAAAAAAAAAAAAAAAAAAAAAAAAAAAAAAAAAAAAAAGAAAATCATATACCTAAGCTTCACCTCTGATATTCTAATTTTCCCAAGACCCAGTTAATTTTTATTTATTTATTTATTTAGGTACCAGGGATTGAACTCAGGTCCTCGCACTTGTGAGGCAGGTGGCAGAACCACTGAGCTAAATCCCTAGCCCCAAGGCCCAGTTATTTTTTTTTCTAATTTTCACCACCATCACTGATATTCACCTGTGGTTAAAAATCACTGAGTTAATAGAATTACACATTTTAAATAATGAAACTGTTCATCCTGTTGGCAAACCCATCTTAAGGGCAAAGGTAAAGACCACCACAAAGCACAAGGTTCATATCTTGCCCAGAAATGGTGGGTAGGCTGTGGAAGAACTTCATGTCCTACTTACATTTCTATATTGTTTAATATTTTATAACAGCCACTTGGCTGCCTTGGTTACAAGAAAAGGCAGTACATATATATTATATATAAAGAAAGGCACATACATATAGATTTATATATATACCTACATGTGCAATTTCCCTTAGTGATGCTTGAAAGATTTTTGCTATTTGAATAATCAAAAGTTCAAAGTACCTGAAACAAATAAATCTCATTCTTTAGAATAGAATCTAATCCCTACAACCTAATTTTTTTTGTGACTTCATCTTATCCTTTAATGCAGAATACAAATATTTTTTTTTTTTTTTTTTTTTTTTTTTTTTTTTTTTTTTTTTTTTTTTTTTTTTTGGTGTTTTGAGACAGGGTCTCACTATGTAGTTGAGAATGACCTGGAACTCACTATGTAGCCCAAGCTGGTCTTGAACTCACAGAGATCCTTCTGCCTCAGCCTCCTGAGGGCTAGGATTACAGATGTGTGCCACCACACCCAGCACAAATAATACATTTAAAAACATGTATACTGGGTGTATCCCAGTATTTGGGAGGCTGAGGCAGGAGTTTGAGCCAGCCTGGACTACTCAGTGAGACCCTGTCCCAAAACACCAAAACCCGTAATAAAAACAAAAACATGCACAGAGCTAGGCATAGTGGATCCCAGAGGATGAGGCAAGAGTGTTGTGTGAGTTCAAGGCTGGCCTGGGCTACACGGCCTGGCCCGACTGGACTATAGAGTAAAAACCTGTCTCAAAATACAAATTAACAAATAACAACAAAATATGCACAGTAGCAGTCATTTTTTGGTATCCACAGCAGATTAGTTACAGACTCTCTATAGACATCAAAATTTAAGGATGCTGAAGTTTTTATATAAAATGACGAATGTCTGAAAGTAACATATAAAGCCCCTATATACCTTAAATCATTTCTAGATTACAAGTGATGTTTAATATAATGTAAATATTAAATTGTTATACTATGTTCCTAAGAGATGAACGACATGAAAAAATGCCTGTATATGTTTTAGTACAAATCCATTTCTTTTTAAAAGCATTTTAAATCTACAGCTGGTTGAACCTGAGGATGTAGAACCCACAGATATGGAGAGCCAAAAGTACTCAGGCAAAAATAAGGGTCTGAGCTTAATATTTGGACTTTCTACTAAGAAGACGCTTAATCTTAAAAAAAAAAAATAAAAACTTAAAAAGCAAAGAATTAAGCACATGATAATATTACAGGCAACCTTAGTAAACATATAGGGCTGGGGATTTAGCTCAGTGGCATTATGTCTGCCTCACAGGAACAAGGTTCTGAGTTCTATCCCTGGTACCAAAATCAATCAATCAATCAATCAAGTATAAACATCAAATGTAGGAATTAAGAGTAACTACTGTATCAATTATAGAAAACAAACTGGCAAAAATGTTGTAGCACTTATTCCAAGATATATAGTCAATTCCCATAAATTAGCACCTTTCATTTTCCTAATCAGAATCCAGGATTTTAGTCTGTAATCCCAGTACTGTGGGAGGCTAAGGCAAGAGAATTATAAGTTTGAGTTCAGCCTGGGAAACTTGGCAAAACTCTGTAGGAAAATAAAAATGAAAAATAGCTGGGAAGACAGCTCAGTGCTAAGGCCCTGGGTTTAATAAGAAAAAAGGGGGGAAAAAGAATTTAGTATTTTAAAAACAAAAACACAAAAGGGGTTGGTGTTGGAGGTATATAAACGTATAAGGCCCTAGATATGATCCCTAGAACAGCCAGCCAACAAAAAATAGATACTAGCACTCTTAATTTATATAAATAATAAGAATATACAGTATCAAGGATAAAATATTTCCCATGTCTATTAAAAGTGAAACTGTTTCCTTGTTCTTAAAGACAACAGTTTCTCTTTGTCCAAGTAGGGGAGAAAATACCTACTCCAAATTACACAAAAAGTTGACATACCTAAAAAAACCAGATGCAAAAATTTGAAGGAGGCATACATACTTCAAATCCTGATGACCAATTATGGAAACATTACAAAAAGTCTTTTGAACAGCTTGCTAATGGTTGAACAGTCCAAAAACATCAACTAACAAAAACGAGTACAAAGCAGTTAACTACAGTACTCCCCAAAACCCTGAGCACCATCAACAAGCAAGACTAGGTTGAAATATCAACACTAAGTTTACTATCCCAGTAGTAGTCATCAGGTTTCTTCACTTTTCTCAACCAAGGGAATTATGAGGATTAAAAAAGAGAAATGTACTGGTCAAGTACTTAAAACCACAAGAGTGATAATACACCAGATTTATACATTAATCTGGTAGCAGATTATAGACACGCACAGAACATTAGGAAAGCTAATAAACAATCATGAGACCACGAAGTTATCACAGAATCTCAGGAGCACTTAACAGGACGTTATTACGACATAAGGAAGTTATGATGTCATAATAATTTGGCAACATTTGAGGAAGTTCCAAATCACTGTATTTGGATTATGAAGACAGGAAATGTGCAAATTAATTTTTGAAAGATTTGTCCAAAATCTTTTTTAGTAAACTAAAAAAAAATTGGTTACTTTGTAAGTCCACATTACAATTTTTTTCAAAATTCATTTATGTAGAATTGATAATCCATTACAGGTAAAAGGTCAGTACTTCTTAAAAAAGAAGGGATCTTAATCAAATACATCCAAATTGGTTTTTTGTTTTTGTTTGTGATACTGGGAATGGAATCCAGAAAATTCACACTGAGCCACATCCCCCGGCCTCTAATTGGTATTCTTACAATTATCTGTCTGCTTCTCAGGGACCTAATTTAACTTGCAATGCATAGTTTGTTACAAAAAGAATAACATTTATTTAAACATTTTCTTTTCGTCTGAATTTTCCTTTAACAATACTCATGAATATGCCCTGTTATTTTATGTATATACAGTAATGATCACATAGCTATAAGTAAACATGCCAAGAAATATGGACTGTAAAAGTTAATTCCATGTACTTAATCATCCAATTTTTGATAAACCTTTTTGTAAAAGCTTAAGCTCATGAATACATTAAGTATATTACTTTTAAAATTCTCTTCTAGGATTTGATAAGCTATACATCTAAACTACTTCTTTTCAAGATATTACGAACTTTTATCATAGATACCTTTCCCTTATTCAGTTACTCTCATCTATATTGATAGGAGAAAACCAGCTATCATCTGAGTTGTCTGGTTTATTAAAGAGGTCTTTTCTACAGTTCTAAACCTTAGAAAATTAAGTAAAAACCAGCATTAGCCTTTCTAGATCTTTAGCACAAATGAAATTTCTTGTTTGGAAAATGCAACTGCAACTCTCAAAATAATTAGGCCATATAATGTCAATTACGAACATTATCTTTCATGAATCTGTTGGTTTAAGAATCCTTTCACATTATCCAGAGTGGTGATTCAGCCTCTGTCTCAACATGTCAGATGATATATTCAAAATCATACACTTCTACTTTTTAGTAAGAAAAAGAAAGGTTAGAACAGACAACTGAAACAGTAAAATATAGAAAAGTACTGAAGAACTGACAATATTGATGGAGTTAACCATGGAAAAAAAAAAAAAAAAAAACACAAAAAACCAAAAGCAGTTTTTTTTGAAAAAGAAGTTTCAGAGTCAGTGGTAAATAAGTTAAAGATTACTTACCACCAAGGTGGGTGCTGTCAATAGTCCCCAAGCAAAAAACTCCAAAAAGATGACGATAACCGCATGATAAACACTAGGAGAACCTATTCCTTGAGGCTACAAAAACAGATTTTTTTAAAAGTTAAAATGTGCACTCCAGAATTATTAAAATGACAATAATCAATAAATTTTTACTAAGAACTCGCAGCCATGCATTACTTTACAATGGAGATATGTAGTCTAAACTAATGCTGTTTGGTCTCTTTAATCAACTTGTATAACATTTTAAAATCAGGATTTACAAGCAGACAAACAAATATTACAATTTCATACCTTAGGCTTTCAAGTATATTTAATAGCCTTCCATGGAAATATTACCAGTTTGGATTTCTCTACATGCTGAAATGATGCTCCATCTTTTTAAAAATATTTTTTAAGATTGTCATAAAGCATCATCAACATTTAATATAACAAGCATCTCTCCTAACATAAAGAATGTGAGTATCTGAAAACCCCTTTACTAGAACTTGCAATTAGGAACTTGAGAAGAGGGGGACAGCTGAAGGACCACAGCTGGAAACAAATTTGTGCAAGATCTTATTCATTCAGCAAACATTACAGAGCACCTACTATAAACCAAAGAAAGCGATTACGTTACAATCATCTGCTCATATGTAACTGCAATAAAAAGACAGAGGTTAAGAATCAAGGGAAAAGTATGACAAAGAAGTGCTGTGGATAAATCACATCAGAGAAAAACATAATGAAGTAGACCAGGATCATGACTAGAGAATAAAGTTCTAGTCCCAGAGGCAGAAGAGGTAGCTACCTCAAGCTTTATTAAAGTCTCTCATCTTTATACACACACAAAAATCAGTGAAGGATTTTAAGCAAGAGAATGGTCTACATTTTTTGACACATCACTTGCGATTTCCTAAAGGAAATTGAGGAGTCTTACTACCTACAAGAATCAGCTCAAACAAGAGATGATCAGAGTAGGGAAGGGATATGGACACTGGAGAAGAAATGGATATAAGCACTTCAGAATTTGAAATTGGCAGAATTTTATAGATCATGAGAGGACAAATTAAGGATGACTTCCAAATTTTTAGGTTGGTTGTCTAGTAGTAGAAGCTAATATTTCCCAGCCTTTTCCCCCACAAGCCTCAATTTTATTTAGGTTCTAGGAGACTGCCCCTTTCACTTAATACATTTCTACCATATTTGAGCCCGAATTAAAACAATAATCAGCAGATGTTTTAAATCACCAGAGTGGATGAGATTATCAGGAGGATATAAAGTGTGAAAAGAGCAGTGGGCTAAAACAGTGCCTCAAGGTTCACCAACATTTTAGTAGTAGGCAAAGAAAAGGAACCCATGAGGAAGAGAAGAGAGGGGAAGAGAAAGGGGAGGGGAGGGGAGGGGAGGGAAGAAAATCAAGAGAATCAAAAGAATACAGGGGTCACAGATGACAAAGAAGCAGTTTTAGGAAGGATGACCAGTTCTAAATAAAGCAGACATTGTAAGATAAAGTAAACAAATGCTCATAGAATTGGTAAGCTCCAGACCTAGTTTGTTCAACATCACATATACCTAGCAATAGAAAGTCCAGAAGAATTTCTTGGGGTCTTCAACATGATAATTTATATTATAGATCTTCAAGAAGACAGTTTCACAAAGTTGACTAGGAAACATTAGTTTCACATTAACAGATATCTTATCTACACTTGAGCTCCTTGGAAACTCAACGAATGGGATGGCAGGGGTGGCAAAGTACATGCTTTATACAAATGGAGCCCTGTGTTCAATCCCTAGCATTTCCACAATTATATTAAAATTATGCAAATCTAAGCACAGAGAAAAATGAACAGTAGAAAAGAATGTCTTAAAAGTGGCTCTCTATTTAGGTGACTAAGGCCTGGGGATTTTGCTCAGTGGTGCTGCTGCCTGCCTCATAAGCACAAGATCCCTAGTACAATCCCCGGTACCAAAAAAAAAACAAAACCAAAAGAAAAAAAAAAAAAACAAAGAAACAAATCTACTCAGGTGAAGAGCACTGCATCAGTCACAAAGGATATGAGAGAAGGGTTTCCTAGAAGACAGGAGGTAGTATTTAAGCTAAGATCTGCAAAATCCCTCGGGAAAGACATTACTACTGTCAGGAGTGTCTGGAGAAAAGGGGTGATGATGGCCAAGAGTGTCTGAGGTAAATGAGGCATGATATGCACAAATTAGAATGTAAGACACATCCATCACTGCCTTATTTCAGCCTCTGATATCAAAAGAGGACAAGTAGCAGACCCACACACAGGGAGGTGGGGTGGGGGAGAGTAAAGGAAAGGAATGCTTCACAATGAGTCAATCATTATGTACTTCAAATGTATAAAAAAAAAAAAAAATCAAAGCAGGGCCAGGATGTAGCTCAGTAATGCCGCTGCCACACCTGCCTAGCAAACACAAGATCCTGAATTTGATCACTGGTACCAAAAAAAACAAACAAACAAACAATCAAAGCTAAGAGGTAAGGCTGAAAATATTACTGAAAAAAGGCCTATTTATTGCAGTACTAGGGCCTTTGTACTAAGCTACACCACTAGCTCCCCCGACCTTTCTTTTACTTTTTATTTTGAGACAGGGTCTTGTTGAATCATTAAGTTGCCCGGGCTGGAATCTAACTTGCAATCCTCCTCCCTCAGCCTCCCAGAGTGCTGGGATTCCAGGCATATTCCATCATACCTAGGTCACGTTAAGACCCTTAAATTAAAGAGGCTGCAGGAAAGTATACCAATATTTTAAGCCACAGAATAACATCGTATCACATGATTGCCTTTCTAGAATAATGTTCAGTGCCATATGGCAAATAAGCTGAAAGGGAGTCAGGAAGACCAGAAGGCAGGCTACAGCAGCAGAAATTGAGGTGAGAAAAAACAATCTGAATCAAAGCAGAGGTGGCAGAAATGAATGGAGCAAAGTAAGAGGATGTATCAAACATCAGGAGACAGAATTAAAAGGACTGAGTGACTGACTAGATGTGCGGAGAGTAAAGAGAGATCAAATATTAAGAGATATTTCACTTTCTGGTGTGATTAGCTGGATAGTGAAGAAAGGGGAAAGCCTAAAAGATTAATTCAGTTTTAGTCACAATGGTATGAGAAAAAGGTACACAACACTGGCTGAATCTAAAAAGTGAACAAGGGCAGGGACACTTGCCTAGTATGTATGGGGTCCTGGATTTGATCCCTAGCACCAGAGAGACCAAGAGAGGAGGAGGACAACAAAAGAGCTAGGAGCAGTGGCACACACTAGCAATCCTAGGGCAAATATTGATGAAGGCTGAAGCAAGATCACAAGTTTGAGTCCTGCCTGAGCAGCTTAGTGAGACCTAGTCTCTAAAAATAAATGGGACTGGAGATGTACCTCAGTGGTAGAGTGCCTCTGGGCTCATGCCCTAGCAATGCAAAAATAGTACAACAAAATCAGTATCTTAACAAGGCAAACATTCATTAAAACCCTAAGACATGACAAAAAATATAAAGGAAAGATACTAATAACTTTAAAAATATCCACTAACATTCTATGCCATGGAAATCATCAAACATTCAGAAAAAAAGGGCAGCAGCACCATTTGTAGTAGGAGTAACTTTGAAAAGCTAAATAAATGTTCATTCAACCTTTTTTGTATCCTATATTCAAATCATAGTCTGCAAATCAGATCAAATACACAGCCCCAAATTAAGAGTAATTTTTAATGATTTGTAAAAATGCTTTATGACACTCAAATTTTAAAAAAATCAAAGGAGGATATAAAATTGTACATACAGAGTAGTGTTTCCTATGAAAAACAAAAAGTCAACAGTGTTTATACAGGGTAGTGATTTTTAAGTGATACAACATTGCTTACTAAGTAAGCTGTTCTGTTTTCTAATAGACATGCTTAGACTTAAAGAAAAACTGCAAAACTGAAGTGGAAAAGATTAGGTAGCTCTTATACTACTTGTCCTTCCTAAACTACTTTCTTACTTTATGTATGATTGTTTTAAAGCGGGGACTGAGGGCATGGCTCAGTGGTAGAACACTTGCCTATCACATGAAAGGCCCTGGGTTCCATACCCAGCACTGAAGAGGAGGGAATAAAAATAAATAAATGAAAGAAAAAACCGGGAAGTGAAAGCTGGAATAAAGACATGTATTTGTTCTAAAATACTGGTAATTTTGAGAACTGTATTATAGATTGAACAACTGTACTCTGAAAATCCAACACCCAGAATCTGAAATGTTTTGAGCTATTTTCAGATTAGCAATACTCAATCAGTAAAGTCTACAGATCTGAAACATTTCTGATCCCAAGCATTTCAGCTAAGGGATGTTCAACCTGCATACCCATATTCATCTCTTTTATTTTAAATAAACTCGAAAGCAATAAAACATTCATTTGCATGAATTCAAAATGGACAACTTTTTAAAATACTTTACTGATATGGAATTAACACTTTCAGGTAAAACTTCTCACTTAAACACTAGGGTTTTCACAGAATATCCCATGAAAATTTAAGAACAATTTGAGATAGAAAACAAAGGGTGTGTGTGGCCTGGACAAAAACACCAGCAGGAAATTTAATAGCCAAGAAGGGCAAATATTTGACCAGTAAGTATAGTATGTCACAATGTCAAGACCAGAGTTCATATTATAAAGAGATAATGTGAAGATGATCAACAGAATTTTGAGAGAGACAAGTGAAAAATTCTGAAGGAGACCAATTATTAAATTAGCACATATTCAACTTCAGGTGGCCAAAATGTGACCTAAAAACAGTAATAATTACTGTTAATAATTAACTGTCCAATCAGCTAAGTACTTTCTTTCTTATGGAGGCAAGAGAGAGGGCTCTATGGTAATCATCTCTAACTCTCATCTCCATCTCTCAAATTCTAACCCTTAAATTCCCAAATAAATACTTTCTATTGGAAACAGGTCGGTTCCATTAGCTAGGTTTTTGGGTGAGTCTTTTAAAATCTACTTATTTATTCTTTCACTGTTATACTAGAAAACTACTATGAAGTCATATTTAGCTATGTAAGATGCCTATTTCATCGTATTTGGCCTAAATTTACTTTCTCTCATGATCCCTGAGGTAAGCCCTATATTTTACTATTCCATAATCTAGATCTTCTGGTACAAGCACAGCACAAAACTGCTTAACAGATGTCTGTAGAAATGAAATGAATATAGACAGTCCCTTAATAATGGTTTGATCCAGGATTTTTCAACTCTACAGTGGTGACATTCATATTCAAGACTACCAAGGGCCAGGGATTTAGTTCAATGGTTCTGCTGCCTGCCTAGCAAGTGCAAGGTCCCAAGTTCGATCCATGGTATCAAAACAAAAAAAACAAAAACAAAACAAACTGTACCTCAAATTCTGAGTTCTGATCTTTTTCATATATATTATGTAGTAATAATACATAATATTATTATAATATTATGGTGAAGGATTTAGCTCAGTGGTGCTACCACCTACCTTGCAAGTGCAAGGTCCTGAATTCAAACCCCAGTACCAACAAAACAACAGTACTCTCCTGTGATGATGGCCAGTGGTAGCAAGCTTCAGCTTCCTGTCAGCCACACAATCACAAGGGCAAACACTGTATTGTGTACAGTGAACAATAGTGTTAAATTATGATGTTCGATAAGTTACACGTTTTAAATGCATTTCTTCTTCTTTTTCTTTTTTTTGAGACAGGGTCTCACTATGTAGTTGAGATTGATCTGGAACTCACTATGTATAGCCCAAGCTTCTCTAGAACTCACAGTGATCCTCCTGCCTCAACCTTCCGAGTGCTGGGATTACAGGTGTACGCCATCATGCCCAGCTCTTTAAATGCATTTCTGAATTAAGATTCTTTCCATTTATGGTGGGTTTAATTGAGGTAATTCTAACTCAAGGACCATATATATTCTGTCGCTTCTATCTACCACTAAAATATTTGGAGTAGTAGTTATATGTAGATATTGCTAAAGAGTGTCCTCTATTAATTTACTCCTTTACACCTTGATATGCCAGTGCACATTCTGGTATCAATCACATGGGCTTATTATACAGACTAGCTTTTTTTCTGGAGACAGTGTTTTGCTATATATATAATTCAAGCTGGCCTTGATTCACTATGTAGCCCAGGCTGGCCTTAAACTCATGGTGAGCCTTCTGCCTCAACCTCCCGAGTGCTGAGATTACAGGAGTGCACCACCATAGCCAGCCAAAGACTAGATTAAAATAATAAAATGTTATCCCCTAAAATGTATATTGTTTTCATGCATCAGTTAAAAAAATAACAAATATTTTAAAAAGCGGGACCAATGGATATCACGTCTCCTGATACAACACCCTGAGAAGTTCTCTTTACATATGGAATTTTCTTAACTACTGTACTTTTTTTTCTAATTAAGTGTAATAGGACAAATTCTATGTGAGCCTTCTTCTGCAAGACAAATAGTATAGAATCATTTTAAAGGATCATGAAAGACACACAAACATACAAAGGAGGGAACTCTCCTAGATTAAAGAAAACTAACAACTATAAGAAACATGATTCTTGTGTCTGGTATTTAAAAAATAAATAGCTAAAAAAGATAATAAAAAATGGGGAAATTTAAAAGTCAAGTAAATATTAGATAAGGCCAATATTTGAATCTTAAATGTCCATTAACATGTTCACAATGGGCCCATACATGCATGATTGTCCCATGCCAGCTGATGGGGCAGCCATGCAGGAACCACTAGTGGTACGAGGCAGCAGGAAGGTATTAAAGGCTCATTAAAAACTGTTAAAAACTTGGTCCTCAGCCTATGCCCTCCAGGAACATTTAAAATAAACGACCTAGTGGGAGGAATTCAGGTCACTAGGGACATGACCTTGAAGGGGATACTGGGAGTTGACAATTACAATGGCTTGGTAACTTGATTTGCTTTGGGATTTATATGTCCAAAGGATTGGTGGTGCATATTTCTAGATGTATCTGACTAGGTCACAGAAGCATGACTTTGGATATTATATAGGGGCCCTGCCTGGCCCCTTCCTTTGTGGTGATGTTTCCCTGCTCTGCTTCCCAGACATCATGAACTGAGAATCTATGCTCCACTTCACCCTTCCACCATGATATTCCTGCTGTACAGCCAGCATACCATGGACTGAATCCCCTGAAATTATGAGGGAAATTAAACCTTTATGTTGTAAGTGTATGTAAGCAATGGGAAAGCTAATACAAATAATAATGTGAAAAATTTTGACTGATATTTATATTTTATGATTTAAAATATTGTATCATAAGGAGATATAGGCTGCAGTATACAAAATTAGCATGATTGTTGCAACTCATTATTAAAATTTCTGCAAAATAAATTGCCTAGGCTAGGGTTGAACTTGTAATCCTGCCTCAGTCTCAAAGACAGCTGGGGTTATCCGCTTGTGCCACCAAACCCAGCTAAAAAGGGTGAAGATTTGAAGAAAAATAAAAGTAAATCTGGGTGCAATGTGGCATGCATGTAGTCCCAGCTACTTAGGAGTCTGAGGCAAGAGGATCACTTAAGCCCAGGAGTTTGAAGCCAGCTCAGACAACATAATAAAATCCAGGCTGGAGATTTAGTTTAGTGGTTCCACCGCCTGCCTTGCAAGCACAAGGACCCAAGTTCAATCCCCAGTACCAAAAAAAGGCAAAATCCTATCTCTTAAAAAATAAACAAAAATTTAGCCAGGCATGGAAGTGCATGCCTGTAATCCCAATACTAGGGAGAGGCTGAGACAGGACTGCGATGAGTTCAAGGCCAGCCTGGACTACACAGTGAGTTCAAGGCCAGCCTGAAACATATATGGCAAGACCCTGTCTCCAAAATAAATATTAAAACTTTATAACAATCCATATTTATAATCTGACTCATTCCAGTAACTTTGCAAGTTCCATATTATAAAATTATCTTCATTTTATAGTCTGGTACAGCAAATAAAATATGGAATGAACTCAATCCAGGCAACCACAGAGCCTGTCTTAACTAACACATACAGTGCCATAGAATAAAACGTTTCTTAGGTATAGCAATCAAATCTCATCTGTTTTATTATCCTGAAGTATACAGCACCATGCCCAGAAGGTAATAAGTGCTTACCTATACACTGACTCCAAAGCCCTAATCATGACAGTCACTAACTTGCTACTTAAGAAAGTCATTTCACCTCTCTGAGCAGTAAGGAAGAGCCTACATATGGTCCTGCTAATGGCTCAACTTACTACTCAACTTTACAATATTCCAAAAGTAATATGCACTGAGTAGAAATTGTACTTCAAATTTAGAATTTTGATCTTTTCCAGGATTATCAGTATGTATATACTTCTCATGTGAAGCTGAACAATGACATCAAGCAATAGCTTTTACTCAGCCAAGCCAATACTCCAATAATGTTAAACTACAATATTTTATAGATATATTAGGGCTTAAACTTATAGTATTTTCACTCTACAATGAGTCTACTGAGATGCAATCCCCTTGTATTAATCTCTTAATTTATTTATTTTGGGGGGGGTTGGTACCAGGGATCTAACTCAGGACCTTGTGCTTGCAAGGCAGGCAGTAGCACCGCTGAGCTAAATCCCTGGCCTAATCTCTTAATTTAAATCCTCATCTAACTTTCAAATTCTGAGCTATGCTTGCCCAAATCAATGTGATCCAAGCAGTAAGTATGCAGGATATATTGGCTTTATTAGTTTACACTATACTACTATCAGTGAACCATGGGTTTACATGGATTGTTACCTAAGAGAAAGAACTTGTTCCACTAGTAACTGAGCATTATAATGACATTATAACCCTGTTTATTAAATAGCATACCATCACACTGAAAATCATTTTATAGACCAAATGCTTTGGCAGCTTCAAAAATACCTAGATTAGTTGGGTGTAGTTGGGCCTGCCTGTGATCCCAGCTACTCAGAAAGTAGAGGTGGGAGAACTGCAAATTCAAGGTCAGCCTGGGTAATTTAGTGAGACCCTTCTCAAAATAAAGCTGTGGCACAATTGTGCATGCCTGTAATCCCAGCATTCAGGAGGATAAAACTGGAAGATTAAGAATTAAGAGATTCAAGGCCAGCCTGGACTAGCAAGATCCTGTCTCTAAATTAAATCAAATGGGATAGGGATGTACTACAGCACTTGCCTAGCATGAATGAGGCCCTGATTTCAATCCCAAATTTGGGAGGAAAAAAAAGGTCAAGATCATAAAAACAAACCTTTATAGAGCCAGGTGTGGTGACCCACACCTTTAATCTCAACTACTTGGGAGGGTAAAGCAGAAAGATTACAACTTCCAGGCCAGCCTGGGGAACACAGCAAGACCTCATATCAAAACAAAATAAAAAACAAACAGAAAACCTATTCCAGACTGAGACTGAATAAACATGGCAACTAAATACAATGATTAAATTTTGCATTAAAAAAGTATAATAAAACAATTAGGAAAATGTAGCTATGGGCTATGAATTATACACTAGCATTTTATCAATGCAAAACTTTCCAACTGTCATGACTGTATTATGGTAATGGAGAGAACATTGTTATTCTTAGGTTTTATGGATAAAGTGTCATGATATCTACAAGTTCCAAGTGGCTCCTGGGGGGAAAAATGTGAGCATGTTTATAAGGAAAGAAAAAACTTTAAATATGGCAAAATGTAAACATTTGATGAATGCAGAATCTATAAGATAGCAAATGAATATTCAATGCACTACCCCTGCATTTTTTCTATAGTTGTGAAAATTCTCAATATAAAAATTGGAAATAAAAAACATGTCAAAAAACAAAGAAAAATAATTTGAGCGTAGAATTTAATTTCATGGCAAGTTAAGCAAGGGTAAAATACATCTTTTGAACTAAACATTGCATTTTTATGATCTACGTAAAATGAGTAAGACAAAGATACTTAGATGTAGATACAGAAAAATTGTAAATTTTTATGGAAAGACAAAAGAAAAAAGTTCCTATAGGAAATACTTTAACTAAAGACTTGCTTTAATGGGATCCTGAATCGTATAGTAGGGCTGAAGGAAATACAAGGCCTGACCACTAGTATCTGGCATCACCATGTTTTTGTGTTTTTTCTTTCTTTAATCAAGCAAGACAAGGTCTACTATATTTGTAAAGCAAAAACAAAACCAGTCTTCAATATCCTATGTCCTGAAAATATGAATCACCAAAAACACGCAGTGACACCAGCTTGCTAATTGAGTCAATCTGGATTAATCTGCAGTAAGACTTAATTATTTTACTGACATGCTACAGATCAATTTAAAAATTGAGAGATATTCAGAATCTATGTATCATCAGAGTGAAGAGGTACTTATTGGTTAATCTGCTCCTAAATAGAATGGAAATTTCTTCCATTCATTGAGGGTTATGAATCACATAGTCATCAAAAACAAAACAAAACAAAACAAAAAAAAGAGTTCAACGAGATCAAGTTTTGCTCTTTAAAACAAATAAAAAGCTCCAGAGTTGAAAATTACATCGCTTTGTGTAAATTCTGGTAAGTGGCGTGACAACCTAATGCATCGGGTTTCTGTTCTTGGCAAGAAAAGATGTGGCTGTATTACATCAAATTAAGCCATCACTACCACACTGTTCAATGATTTCAAACTGAATTCACTATTAAGGTTAAATAAAATTGAAACTTAAAAACAAAAAAAATACGGCTGGGGATGTGACTTAGTGGTGCCGCACCTACCTGGCAAATGCAAGGTCCTGAGTTCAATCCCCTATACAGCCAAAAATGAAAACAAAACAAACAAACAAACATTACTAGCTCAAAAATCAAACTGTCATATATAGAATAGAACCTAAACCTAGAACTGGTCTTATTGTAACCTCTAATTCACTCAGTATATATATATATAATTGATAAATGACAAAATACTAACACTCCTTGTTTAAAAATGACTAATTCACAATAGCATCCAAAAAATGAAGTATCTAGGAATCAATCTAATGAAGGAGACAAAAGACCTCTGCATTGAAAACTACATTACTATGAAAAAAGAGATCAAAGAGGATATAAGAAAATGGAAAGACATCCCCTATTCCTGGGTAGCAGGAACCAATATAGTAAAAATGGCCATACTACCAAAACTGCTATACAGATTCAATGCAATCCCAATTGAAATCCCAACAGTATATTACACAGAACTAGAGAAAACAATCCAAAAATTCATTTTGAACCAAAGAGACCTAGAATAGCAAAAGCAATTCTAGGCAACAGAGACATGGCAGGGGGTATCACAATTCCCAATTTAAAACTATACTACAAAGCCACTGTTTTTTTATTAAAACAAAACAAAACAAAACAGCAGGGTACTGGCAAAGAAAAGATTCAAGGATCAGTGGAACAGATTAGAAGATGCAGAAACTACTCCAGACATACTCAGCTACATCATCTTTGACAAAGGAGAGAGCCATCCTCATTGGAGGAAAGATAGCCTCTAATAAATGGTGCCAAGGGCTGGGGGTTTGGCTCAGTGGTTCCATAGCCTGACTCTCAAGGGCCTGAGTTCGATTCCCAGTACCAAAAATAAATAAATAAATAAATATATAAAACAAGTAAATGAATGGTGTCATAAAAACTGTTATTTCAACCTGCCAAAGATTAAAACTAGACCCCTATCTTTTTCACTAGGCACTAAACCAAAATTTAGTATTAAAGACCTAACTATTAAAACAGAAATACTAAACTTGCTGGAAGATAAGTTAGGTAGAACTCTCCAAGACATGGGCATAGGGAGACTTTATGAATAAACCCTCAGTAGCATGAGAACTAACACAAAGAATCAACAACTGGGATCTCGTCTTATTAAAAAGCTTTTGTACTGCAAGAGAAACCACCAACATTGCTAAGAGACAACCTACAATGTGGGAAAAAATTTTTACCAGCTGTTCCTCAGACAAAGGTCTACTATCTAGAACATATAAAGAAATTAAAAAAAAAAATGAGACTCCTCCCAAATATAAAGACCCAATTCAAAAATGGGCATCTGAAATGAACAGACATTTCTCAGACAGAGAAGTAAAAGCAGCAAATGAATATATGAAAAAACGTTCCACACATCACTGGTCATTCGAGAAATGCAGATGAAAACAACACTGAGATTCCACCTCACCCCACAAAGAATGGCTGCTATCAAGAAATCACACAATAACAAATGTTGGCGGGGTTGCGGGGAGAAAGGAACCCTTCTCCATTGTTGCTGGGAGTGCAGACTGGTGCAACCACTATGGAAATCAATATGGAGACACCTCAAAGAACTAGGATGAGAGGTTCCCTCTGACCCAGCTATCCATGTTGAGTATATTTCAAAAAAAACTTAAAGAATCATACCACAGCAATATATGTGCACCCATGTTTACAGTGACAGAGTTTTGTAATACCTAAAATTTGGAAACAGCCTAATTGCCCATCAAGTGGAACCTGGATAAAGAAGACATGGTTTTCCTATAAAATGGAGTTCTACTCAGCCATAAAGAACGAGAACCTAGAGACATTTATAGCTAAACAGATGCACATTGAGGCCATACTCTTAAGTGAAACAAATAGGACAAACATGTAAACAAGGAATAGTTTGTTTGGTGTGAAAAACTAAAAGTGTAAATAAGGTTCAAATTGTGTAAGTGATAACGTGAAATAGGAAGAAAAGGTCTAAAGGAGTAGGGAAATGGGAAGGGTAGGGGAAAGGAAAAAGAAAAAAATGAGAAAAGGAAAAAATGCAAACAAAGTCTTTCTAGATAGGGAAGGGTAGTGGGTGAAGGGAGGGCAGGGGAATGGGGAAAAGTAAGATAAGTCATGATCAAGATAAGTCATGTAAAATCAAGGTAAGTCATGTAAAGGTATAAGATCCCAATGATGAATGTAACTATAATGTATACCTAAAATGTACCAATAAATTATGTTTGTTTGTTTGTTTTGGTTTTTTGAGACAGTGTCTCACTATGTAGTTGAGACTGACCTGGAACTCTGTACAGCCCAGGCTTCTCTAAAACTCATAGCAATCCTCCTGCCTCAGCCTCCCGAGTGCTGGGATTACAGATATGCCCCACCATGCCTGGCTAAATAAACTTAATTTTTTAAAAAAATTTAAAAGAAGACTCTTTAAGTGAAAGTATTTTGCACAGTAAAATTCATAACTGTTTTTATACATGAAAAAGTCAATCAATGATGAAAAATAAACTACAACGCTTGTCATCAAGCAGACGGACCTATTTCAAGATTGTTAATGTACCCTGGCTGAAACTAACAACTTTATGCTAATTTACATTCCTATTTCAAAATAATACTTGCTAAAACACAACTTGAGTTAAATTTCTAAAAATTTTAAATCTTAAGTACATTTTAGAATACTACTTGGAGAGCAGGGGATTTAGTTCAGTGGTGCCGTTGCCTGCTTTGCAAGTACAAGGTCCTGAGTTCAATCACCAGTACCAAAAAAAAAAAAAAAAATTTACTTAAATTTCAAACTTTCAGTAGCTACAAACAAGTTACACTCCACTACTGGCAAATTTCTGCAGACACTATTATAGTGGCAAGCAGATGATCTAAATATATCACAATGAACTAGGTACATAATCTGAGAAAATTTCCCACTAATTTATCCCCAAACACTAACATAAAGCAGAAGTTGAAGAATGGAGGTGAAATTATTCATGGTGCTGCCTTCCAAAAGACACCTGCCCAAGGCAACACAGCTGGCATTCCACATGTGTTGGTTCTGCATCCACAGACTCATCGAGCACAGATCAAAACTACTCAGGATATAAAGTGCATTCAAACAAAACATGTACAGACCTTTTCTTGTCATTATCCCCTCAACAATACAGAGTAAGCAACATGTACATAGCATTTACACTACACTAGGTGTTGTAAGAAAACTGAAGGTAATGTAAAATATACAGGAGGATGGGCATTGGTTAGATGTAAATAGTATGCATTACATCATTTCATATAAGGGACTGAACATCTCTGCATTTTTTGCTATAGAAGGAGAGTCCTGGAATCAATCTTCAGAGGATACTGACAGACAACTATATGTACGTCCTTAAAACTAACTTAACAGCTCACTGGTCTATGAAGATTTTACATCCTTGAAAGATGTCTTATTAACTACCTGAACTATTCTTCAGGAAAGCATAAGACATTGGGGTCACCTTGCACTCCATGCTTGCTAACTCCTATTTATTGTCATTAAAAGGAGGGAAGCTGGGTGTGGTAACACAGTCTTTAATTCCAGCACTTGGGAGTCTGAAGCCAGCCTGGACTGCATAGTTCAAGGCCATCTTGAACTACACTGACACTATCTCAAAAACCAAAAAAATTAAATTAAAAATCAAGAGAAACAAAATCCAGCACTCTGATTCCGTGGGCATATTTCCCTTTGCCAGTATGTCAGTTTCACTCTTTTAGGTACTTAGAACAAAGTAGTTCAGGGAGGGGTTTGGCTCAGTGGTGCAGGGCCTGAGTTTGATCCCCGGTACCAAAATAACAACAGCAACAAGAACAAAGTAGTTCACATATGCCCTGCTTTCTCTCAAATTTTTCAAGTCATTTTACTAATCTACTTGTGAAACAACTGTATATTTTGTCAGAGAGATATAGCCCATAACTGTAGTATTAACACAATAAAGATCATATATAAAAAAGCTGAAAAAAATATAAAAATAATAAAGTAAGCAAACTGAAAAATCACAAGACAAATTTTGATAATGTGTAACTGAATTAATAAATATACAGCTCAAAGCCTCTACAAGAAATGATTATATAAACAATCTTGGAATATACAATCAAGATTTAACAAAACTGAAGCATTCAAAAATGTCAGAATGGCCAGGCTTGGTGGCGCATGTCTGTAATCCCAGCACTTGGGAGGCTGAGGCAGGAGGATCTCTGTGAGTTCGAGACCAGCCTGGGCTGCACAGTGAGTTCCAGGTCAGTCTCAACTATATAGTGAGACCCTGTCTCAAAAAACAAACAAACAAAAAAATCAGAATGGTCTACACTGACACATGTCAAATGTTAGTTTACATATGTGAAAACAACAAAACTATTTCTACATATGAATGCTTAAAAAGCAAATTCAACAGTGTCATGGTCACTTTCATCACTGAAATGGTAAACAAGAGATGAACATACTTGATCTAACCTATAGAATTTATTCTGTAGTTACTGGTGCTGTTTTCGAACACAACTGCTCTTTTGGGAAGCAGGGGCTCTTGGGAATCTTATAAGCAAACTGTACAGACATCAAAGAAAATTTTGCAAACTTCAGATGAAAGACCTTCAGGTTAAGAACTCCTGGTTATAGAAACATACAACGTAATTTACCTTAATTGTGCGCTACTCAAACGGACTGAAATATAATTTCACAGGAGAAAAAAAAAAAGTAACTTAAGGGACTGGCGATATAGTTAAGCAGTAGAGGGCTGGGGATTTAGCTCAGTGGCACCGCAACTGCCTGGAAAGTACAAGGTCCTGGGTTCGATCCCTAGTACCCCCCCAAAAAAAGGAAGGGGTTGTGGGGAGATGTTAAGCAGCAGAGTCTTGACTCTGGCCCTGAGTTAGATCCTCAACAAAGAGGGAAAAAAAAGTAATTTATGGCGAACCTGGTTTGTACAGAAGAGTTTACTTCTCCAACTGGTAAAAACTATAAATCTACTCTAAATACTTGACAAATCATAAAAAACTCACTATCTCACTATTCATTTTGTTTATAAATATTTAAATTGGCTGATTAGGTTTATATAGATGTCATCAACAAAAGGACAAGGCAAAAGAATTTTTTAAACACCGAGAGAGAGGGGGAAAAAAAAGCAACAGAAGGGGATCAGATCAGTACCACTGAAATACATGAAATATTGTTCAGTCATGCACTGATCAAACAGCCTCAAACACCTGCCTCTAAATCCATCCACTGAAATATTTTAAAAGCTCTATAACTGTAAAGTCAATAGTAATATAGCTTTAATGCTTTTTAATGATGCAATGAATTAAAAACACACACAGGCACAAAATATCAAAGGGCAGTTTTTTTCTCTTAAAAAATGTTCAGCCAGGTATAGTGGGGCACACCTGTAATTGAGTGGCTGAGGCAGGAGGATCACTGCAAGTTTGAGGCCAGCCTGGGCTACACAGCAAGACTGTCTCAAAAATCAATCAACCAGAAAAAGAAAGAAAGGGGAGAAGG
>NW_022900945.1:32896396-32898072 GCF_012274545.1 Fukomys damarensis | reverse complement strand
AGAGGGAGAGAGAGAGAGAGAGAGGGGTAGGTTGGTTCATAACAGTAGTCTCACCATATAGTGAAGGGCAAAAAGCAAATGTCACTTTTAAATCATACCTAGGATTATAATGTTTGTACTTTTTGCCTTTATAGTGGATTAAAATACATTGTATGGCAAAAAAAAAAAGCTCATATTTATTAAGATATAAATAAAATGACTGTTCCACCACCTGCCTCACAAGGTCCTGAGTTAGATTTCCAGTACCACCAAAAAAAAAAGGAAAAGAAAATTACAATAAAAATTCATCTAGGAATATGCCAGTGGAAAATAAGTGTTATCACTATAAATTTACATACTATACTCTGGTTTCTCTTCAGATCTTATAAGTCTTTCACCTTTTTAAATTTACATACTAGGTAGGCCCTGTGGGATTCAAAGGTGCAAAATAAAGCCCCTATTCTAACAGTTATCCAAATGGAAAGTGAAATATTAGATACAGTAAGATAAGAAATGATAATACTAAGATGTACACAGCTCAAGTTTTCACTTACACTATTTAAAATTTTATTTCATTTCTTCTTATATTTGTTGGTGCAAAAAAATCATATTTCACTGTCCTTGGCCAAGCTACAAATTCACTACAATTTTCATAGGTAAAAGGATAAAAAAGATTTTTTAAAAAGCTCTTCAAAAATGTACAAAATTTGGAAAGAACACATCAAAATTACAAAAAGTTCTTAATGCTATATGGACATGGCAGGTGTGCTTCTTGATCACGGTTCCATTATCTTTTGCAAAAGACACTGACTTTAAATAACACTTGGTTTTCATAAAATATAATCCTTTCGTTGCCTGTTTTGAAGATTTTGAGGATAATTTAAAATTTCGTATCTTCTATAGCTTGGCAAAGGCAACAGCATTTTTCTCTTGCCAACTTGGTTAAAAGAATATGACTATTCTCAACTCACTTGACCAAAGTGATACTTTAATCTACCAAATACAGTAAAAAGAACCTGAGAAATCTCTAACTCTTCAACAAATGTCAATGCTATAATTAATAAAAATGACAACTAATTAAAAATACAGAGTGAAATCGTTCCGTATGTCCTAAGCTTTTTCAAATTTTGCATCTTTAGACCAGGCCATGTTTTGAAACATCAAAAGAAAGTTGTCATTTCAACTGAATTCCGCACACCCTCAGTGGCGGCCTACTTACAAATTTAACACTGTGACAGCAGTTGATCAAACCTCCATTGAAACAGAGAAACGGAATGAAAAGGAACCACATCCACATACTTCTCGGAAAACATACCTTTCCACTCTACCTCAGAACGTGGTATCAAAGGATAAAACAAAGGTCAGTGAGTGTAACAACGGAAAATCTCAGCACAGCAAAGTATAGGTGAGTTCTTTTTTCAATTGAAACTCCTATGCCCCTTGTTGGTAAGCTGCAGCACTGGGCTGAAGTTTATTGTGAATAACTAATATTTCTAAAAACCAAGATTTTTCTTGTCTTCAATCTGTCTTCCTACCAAGGCTCTTTCCCTAAGCCTTAGGCCAAGATCAACTCCACGTAGTATTTTTTAAGGCACAAGGCGAGGACTCTGGGAAGCAGCCGACTAAAGCGCAGGCCGGGGCAGGAGGGAGGCCCTCCCGTCGGGTCGGCGCCGAGGGCCGCTGAGAGCGGGCAGGCG
>NW_022900945.1:32894665-32894950 GCF_012274545.1 Fukomys damarensis | reverse complement strand
GCATAACCCTCGCAGCGGCAGCGCGGGAGTCCGGGCCGAGACCAAGGCGCCGCGGACGGGGAAGGAGCTGCGAGAGGCGGGAGCAGAGGGGCAGAGCGACGGGCCGGGGATCCCAGGGACTCTCGCCCTTGCGGAGCCCCGCTTACCGTGCCTCCGTCCTTAATGATGATCTTCTTGGCCAGCATGATACTGCGGTTCGCGGCCCGTTTCTTCTTCTTCCCCTGGGTCATTTTACCATCCTCGACTCCTGGCGCTGCTGCAGCCACTCCGGGGGCGGCCGGCCCC
>NW_022900945.1:32864454-32894540 GCF_012274545.1 Fukomys damarensis | reverse complement strand
GGCCCCGCCCCGCCCTCGCGGGAACCTCGGCGTGGCTGAGCGGCGGGACCTGGGCTGCTCTGCTTCACAGGTGTTAAGAGTCCTGTTTCAGGAAGTTGCTACCTGCCGGTGGCTGTTCAACGGTTGCAACTGGAATTGTAACCACAAGTCCGAAACTATGAATACAACCTCCAAGTGTGTTCTAACCAAGACGGAAATGATAGCAATAGCAAGAAAAAAATTTTTCCAGTAGATAACTTAAGAGGTAAAGTTCGATTTTTTTTGTTTGCGGGACTTGGGGTGGGAGTGGGGGAGTGAACCCAGGGCCTTCCCCACTGACCTCCTTTTCCAGCCCTTTTTTAAAAATTTGAGGCAGTTTTGCTAAATTGTCCAAGGGTGGCTGGAACTTGGGATCTTCCCAGCTCCGCCTCCCAAAGTGCTGAGATTACAGGTCTGCACCTTTTTATTTCCTTGCTAATAAAAGTTTACATGATCTGTGTCACACTTTGAGGGCCGTTATTTACTATTTTATTTAAAAATCAATTTGGGGATGGGAGATTTTTAATAAAGAGTAATTGACCCAAGTGGAATGTGAACTATAAAGCCTAACTACGGTATAAAATTCTGATTTTGAGCCGGGCTTAAATAGAATGGCAAGTTCCAGCGAACCCATCTGGACAATTTAGCAAGACCATGACTCAAAGAAAAAAAAAAACAAAGGCTAGAGATGTGCAAAGGCCCTGGGTTTAATTTTTTCTTTTGAAAAGAAAAAAACAAAACTTCATAGCCAGGTCATAAAAGAGCTGAGTCTGGCAGGTGTCATGAGGTCACCCGAGCAGCTATGGAGAGGCCTGCTTTCCAGGAACCGGGCCCCACCAGAGCCGCGCGAGCCTGTAGCTGACAGCACCCATTGCCTGAATCCTGACATCTTCCTGAGAAATCCTTAGCCGGGTCCACCAGCATAGTCACACTCTGACCCAGGTTTTCCTCCAGAACTGGGATAGGAAAGTACTGTTCTAAGCCACTTAACTTTAGGGCAGTTTATTATTTATTATTTACCCCTATTATATAAATAAGTACATAGAGTAAAAGAGAAGAGCAGGGTAAAAGAGAATGTGATTTCTTTGTACTGCTCTAGCAACTTGACTGTAAGTTTGAAATTTTTCAAAATAAAATGTTAAAATTTGTACTTTTTGTTCCTATTTCCACATTGTCTAAAAATGGAAAATAAACCAGTTTCCACAGCAGGGAAAAGAAAAGCATGTTAGTCTGATAGATTTCCTGTTATATTTTTTAATAAACTCATACTTAATTCTTAAAAATATTCTTATATAATTTTAGATGAACTCCAACTTGAAGCCCTTTACAGAAAGTAATATAAAATATTTTATAACTAAATCCTCAACAATATGTTTTAGATGAATGCAGAGAGCTGGTAAGGTAATTTATTGTGTGGTTACTCTGACTTTTCGTAGCCCCTCAAATCATACTTGTCCAACTGAACCAATCATTTGGAAATAGTTACTGGTGATTCAAAATATATTGAGTACCTGCATGTCACATTTTTAGACATCAGTGCATAGAGGTTGCATTCTAGTGGGGGACACATTTTTAAAAACCTAAGGGCTAGGAATGTAGCTCCATGGTATAGTACTTGCCTAGGATGTAGGCTCTAGGTCCAAGCCCAAGACCACACACACAACCACCCCCACACAAAAGAAAGAGAATTTCAGATCAATCCTAATATCTGTTGTCTATACACTTGTGGCTTTTTATGTAATTTATTGAGAATGTTCACAAACAAGCTTTATGTGAAGAGGCAGTAAGTCAATTTCCTAGTTTGAGTCAATAGAAACTAGCATTGGCTAACATGACCCAAAATAAAATTATTTGGAAGAATACTGGAATTGAATACTGGAATTAACAGTAAGGACAGAGTTAGGTTTGGAAACAAGCAGAAAAGAGCAGTTCATGAGGCAAAAAGGGAGAGAGAGAGACTCTTGGGTGAGAAGGGCAAGTGGCTGTACTACAGACTCCTGAAGAAATTAGCAGAATCTAAAACCCATTTCCCACCCCCCAAATGTACCACTCATTGATTGGTTGATTGCAGTACTATAGATTAAACAAACCAGGATCGCATGGAGAGCTATATCACTCAGCCAGTGTTTTTTTGTTATGTTTTTTTTTCTTTTTAGACAATCTCACTAAATTGTCCAGTCTGGAGTAAAACTTGGAATCTTCCTGCTTCAGCTTCTCAGAGTGCTGAAATTATATGAGTGCACCACCTCACCTGGAAAATGCCATTTATCAAAGAAAATGCACTTCACGATGCTAACAGAAAGCTTTAACCAAGGAAACTGATGTCATTTACATTCCACTGAATCACCTATATTATTGAGGCTACAAGAAAATCCTACACTTTATATGACTAGAAAAGCCAAATATCCATAAAAAGCTACTATAAAAAGAAAGTAGAGAATGAAAGCTTTTCAATCAATAGAAGCTAGACACAGAGGCGCATGTCTATAAACCCAGTTACTGGGAAGGCTGACTGAGGTTGGAGGGAGGACTACTTGAGATCAGGAGTGCAAGAACAGCCCTGACAACATAGCCCCATCTGAAAACAATGACAACTCAGCAACAAAATTTTGTTAGGGGTGTAGCTCAGTGAAATACTATGTCTAGATGCCTGTAGGGAAAACCCACTCTCTACAGGAAATACTGCCCTCTAGAAAATAAACAAAGGAAAACTACATACAATGCTCCGACATGAATTAACTATTAAGCAACTGTAGATAGAAACAAAATTTTAAAACAACGAAGGTGATAGTTGCTCGGTGTACTAAAAAGATATTTTTAAAATGACAACTAAAATGCAGGGTATCCAAGAAAACAGATACAAATGAAGACAAACAGTAAAGAGGAACCCAACAACTATGAGAACAAAATGAAAAGAGATTTTAAAAGATCAGGGTGAAAATTATATACAAAAAATTATGTAGGTTTCCAGGCAAATATCAACAAAATAATTTCCAAAGAGGAAGCAAATCACTTGGTGCCAGACTTCTTGCCAACAGTGGAGCAACATTTTCCAAACACTTTTACAAGAAAGCTATATACTTTACCCAAGTTCTAGAATTAATTTTGCATGTGCCACAACTCAGAGAATTGTGTACTTCCGATCCCTTACTGAGTAACCCAGAACAGTATCTGGCCAAGAATTGAGTAAGAAAACTAATAACTGAGGCAAGAATATAGGTGACTAAAACTAGCTGTGAAGGAGGCTTGACACACAAAACAATTCTAAGTGCCCTGCATGGGACTTCTCAGCAGAACTCGAGTAGTTTTTGATAGGATGACCTAGACATGAGCCGGAATGGGAAATATGAAAAAGGCAGTTGTCTCTAAGCGCTACCTGTCATGCCTCATCACAACAGCCCATCTACACTGTAGGGTGTATTAGTTTATTTTTTCCTTCCTTTTTACTCAGCCCAAACTTACTTCGGATAGCCTGTTTTTTTCCCCTTAACCCTCTGGGTTTTTTCCTACCTTTAATAACTTTTGAACTATATAATACATGATTCACATTTTCAAAATGAAGAAAAATTTTAAGGTAATTTACAAAACTGCTAATAAAAACGAATGAATCTTTTCACACACTGATAATGAGAAGTGTTTAACACTGAATTTGAACACATCCTCTGACTATGTCTTTTCTATAGGCTATATGCTAACATAGAAATGCAAAGAGCACTTGTATTTTACTCAGTAAAAATACTGGTACTGTAGTTTTGAAATATGTATAATAAAATATAAGCAAATATATTGTTATTGGGAAGCAAGATTTTCACTCTAGGAAGAAAGACAAGCAAAATAAAAAAATTAAAAATTGTGACATCAAACTTTTAATTATAAATACTGATTTGAATTCATAATCTTTTTAAAAATGTATTTTCTAGCTCTGTCCACAGAGGTGACCTAAAAGTAGTAACAGGTAAGCAACAATAGATTCTGAATTCCATTCCTCTTTAAAGGGACAGAACTCCTGGGAGAAACAGCTGATATTCCAGGTTTTGAACAATGCAAGTATATGGTAAGTCTGAGCTACCCTGCAATTCATGAAGACATAATGATCTTTGAAAAGAGAGGCACTGGGGAAAATAAAGTTTTGCTTTTTTTAAATAGAAGAATATAAACTAAGGAATGTGGAGGGAAATTAGAGAATTTTTTAAAAGGTTTTAAATCACCATTTTGCTCTCTGATATAATGTCTAAATAAATAATTCAGTGGAAGCCCTGCTACTCCATGCTGAGGCCAAGGCAGGAAGATCACAATTCCAACTCCAACCTCAGCAATGTAGTAAGACCCTGTCTCAGAATTTTAAAATAAGGCTGAGGATGTAGTTCGGCAATCCCTGAGTTCAATCCTCAGTACCACGGACAAAGAAAACAAAATCATCAGTTATACTAGGCATGTCGGGATTGCTTATAGTTTCAGCTACTGGGGAACCTGAGGTGGGAGGATCACCTGAGCACGCATGTCTAAGGCCAGGTAGGCGAGCAGCTAAAAAAAAAAGCTAATATTCTTACTTTAGAGTCCTTTTAAAATAAAGCATGTTGTGTAAAGTTTCAGCAGAAGTGGAAATAAAATCCTACATATTGCTTATTACATTTGATCTTTATGAATTGAACTGATAGTCACAATAGAAATAGTTTTCTAATTGTGTAAACAATATATAATGAATTACTATGCATAACCTTGAAGCTAGCACAGAAATATTTTATTTTAAATAAAATGTTTGGGCTGTTATCATCATACAGACAGACAAATTCTAACTAGTTTAAATAAAACCCAGTCTTTCATGCTAGATCACAGGCTAGAGAAAAGGACAATCAAATATGAGAAAAATGTTAAAGACCAGAAATTCATTTTGATATTAAAAGAATAGAATGATTCAGTGATTAAGCCACAGATGCAAATAAAAAGGGAAACAAGGAAATATAAGAAAAATCTATATTTTGATGTTCATTTCTTTTTTGATTGAGGCATATTTCCATTTCTTGTTTGTTTTTTCTTTTGGTACTGGGAATCGAACTCAGGTCCCTGCACTTGCAGGGCAGGCTGCGGAACCACTGAGCTAAATCCCCAGCCAGAAAAATCTATATAGAATTATTTTTAAATCTATTTCAATAATCTATTAAATAGATAATGGATATCAAAAACGACGAGGGAAATATATCAATTCAAAATCAAAAAGAGACTAGTTTATACATTCCTTTGTATTATATCCATAAAAATTTTAAATCTCATTCCCAAACCCAAAAGAATCTTTCTAAACAAATGAAATACAGACACAGACAAATTCAAGATCCAAATCATTCCAAAATATTTTTTAAATTACAGTAAATTACATCATAAGAAATGAAACAATAAAATGACAATTATATACAAAAAAAAGGTGAATGATGGTACAGGTGCCATAATTAATTTAATGAGTATTATTCACGAATGCTTTTACAGTATACCTATTTTAACTTTTTAGGTAATAGATTTAAAGAGCAAATCTTGAAACTAAAATATACAAAAGAATTATAGTTAATCTCGAAACAAATTTTGCTCATGTGTTCTAACATCTTGAATTACAGTAATATCCTCCAGAAAAATCAAGTATTTGGTAAACTGAGGCACATAGGACCAGATTTTGATAAAGGTACTTTTTCTTTGGCCCTATATAACTACTTTAAATATCCTGGAGATTATTAAGATGACTTTTAATACAGCATAAATAACTTTTATAAATCTTTCCTTATGTAAAGCATACATATACAGTACAGTTATTAAATATGTTTACAGTGACTGTTTAAATGAATGATGCTAAGCCTTTTCTTTAAAACAAAAATCTCAGTTTGAGTGACTCAGTTTCAGTAAAAAGTCCAATCATTTAATATGTAAGAATATTCTGGATTACACTAAGTGTACAGACCAAAATGTTAATTAGTTTTCTTTCAAATTCTGTTATTAAAATCTAGTTAAAATATCAAACTGCCTTTCCTTTCTATGAAATTCTATGACATTCAAAATAAATTCATGTAAACATTTAAGTTTTGCATCTCTAAAGTATACAATCCACATTAAAGTAGATTACAATTTCTCTAAAATCACATATTTAAAAATTGACAATATTACTGTGTTGAAACATCTACCTATTGTATTTCAAACTTTTCTTCCCAATACCATATTCTTTTTTTTTTTCTTTCTGGTACTGGGAGTCAAATTCAGGACCTTGTGCTTGTCAGGCAGGCATGGCACCACTGAGCTGAATCCCCAGCCTCCCATATTCTTAATTTTTAATAGTATTATCAATTGGCACTCTTCTCTCACAAATGAACGCATTTTCACATTGAACAAAGTACTTGAGAGATAACAAATTCACTTTTAAAAGCATAGAAATAATTGTAAAGAATCAAAGAGTCATTGTTATAAAAGCTTGATATAAGACCTTAAAAGGTCATCAAAACACAAACCACTTACATAAAATGGCATTAGCTATATATATAATGACATGATCCAAGGACCAAATTCTTCTCAAACATTACTATTTCTTTATGAATTAACAGAAACTATATAGCCCAGTAAGTTTCAAATCTACTAGAAAAGCAAAATAAAAATTACACCTAATGATCTGCGTGGTGAATGCCTTGGATGGTTAGTAGGGTGAGCAGGACTTTCACTCCCAAAGCCAGGATAGTCTTGGGCAAACCGAGACAGTCATCTTAATGGCAAAGCAGATTCTTTTTTTTTTTTTGGTACCGGGGATTGAACTCGGGTCCTTGCGTTTGCAAGGCAGGCCACCAAACCGCTGAGCTAAATCCCTGGCCCCCATCTCTTAATTATATTTTTATAAGCTTTATTGGAATCTTGAAAATGAACACCTAGAAATGTGTTATTACTCTGTCATATCTAATGTCCAATAATTGCTGCTGCTGTAAATTTTAAATGTTAAAATAGGGCAGACTAAACCTAAATTAACAAATGTGAATGTACACTGAATTAATAATCACCCAAACAATACTTCAATGTAAGCTGAACATCTTTAGATTTAGTGTTGAATTCTGTGTAGTTATATAATTTAATTTCACTTAGTAGTAGAAAATAAGCTATAAGCTTGAATGTTGTTGTAGTCCTAAAAACACAATATTCAAAATGAGGTAAAGTTATTAAACAAAATATTCTAGAAGGTAGTCAGCAAAAATCTGAACTCTACCATCCAGAAAATTTGCTTGGTGCCATTTTGTTATCATCAGCAAATTGATTCTAAATATTTTGTAATCTTCAGTAATTTGAAACCCCGGATGAAGCTGATTAGACCTACAATCTGCAGGCTATATGCATTATCAAGGTAACACAGACAGTCCAAATTAGCCAAGAGTACCCAACAGTTTGCAGCAACACTATTTTTGAGTCAAATTCTACTTAACGACATCCATTAGAATTATATAAAAATATGTATTTTTACAGTTTTTCTATTAGAAGTATTTAAAAATATATACAGTATAAATGAAAAAATAAAATACTATACCCAGTAGGTAATTCTGTATATAGTTCATAATTAAATTAAACCTATATCCCAATTATAGAAAGCATATTTGCCCACTAACTCATTTTATTATTTCTAATATATCCTCTCTCCTCTGAACCAACTTATTAAATAATTCATATAATTTGCAATCTCAACTCCAGTGTTAAAAGGGAAAAATATTCCACTATTTTAAAGTAAAATGGTGGTTCTTTCTCAGAAGCTCTATGGGGACATAAGAATTCAGAGTTCAGCTACATCTCCCAATGGAAAAGTCACAGTATCCCTGGGGACAGCAGGCTTAGGAGATATCTTAGAAGTTCTTTGACCAGACTTAAATTTAAAGTACTAGTGCTCTTTAAAGTAATGTAATATGTCTATAGGGAATGTCTACAAGAAAAGCCATTTTTGTCTTGGTCTTTTTTTTCTTTCGAGACAAGGTCTTTCTGGTTGTTCAGGTTGGCCTTGAACTCGTGATATGCAACCCAGGCTGCTGCAAACTTGTGGTGATCCTCCTGCCTCTGTCTCCCAAATGCTGGGATCACAGGTGTGTGACACCACATCTGACTGTTCTTGGTCTACTCTTACCTGCACTACTATTTTTTTTAGTTGTTTTTTTTCCAATAGTAGTAGATTAAAGGAAATTTCCATAGCTCAATGAGCAAAATAACCATTTTAAAACTTTCTAGTTGTATACAGTATATGCTTGATATTTCAAAATTTTCCAAATGGAGGTAATTAGATAATAGTGATTATTTTAAATCAATAAATGAGTATTTAATCCAATTAGATTGAATTTTAAAACTTTAATGGCAATTAACACATACAAATGTAAAGTGATATTAAGGATTTATCTCATATATAGAAAAGAAATGCAATTAAGAGATTAAGGGGTAAAACTCCATTTTTATAAAAGTCACCAGCTACTATGGAACACAAGAACAACTGGATTGTTTTTAGGTGTTGCAAAGTACTAAAAGGTCTTAGAATATATGTGGAGACATAGTTTTTCTACACTAAATTTAAATATGAATTTTATTCTCTGAAAAACCAGATCCAGAATATTATTTTATCAAATTTTACATAATTTAACAAATAATATTTAGCAATCCTAGGCTCAATAATCTTTTGTTGTAAATATAAAAATCTCAGACTGTGAAAATGTTTTTCAAATCATACTTCTATCTTTTCACAGCTGTGTAGTTAATTATAATTTTCAAATTTTAAATATTCCATGTGATTTGATATTTACAGAAAGAATAAAAGGTTTCATGAGTAAATACATCTAATTTGCAAAAATTGGTATCTGACATTTGTGTGCTCTTACAAAGAGTGCATAGGACATTTCTGCAGCAATCAAAAGGTAGATTCTTTTTAAACTTAGATTTCAAGTTTCCTGAAATATTTTTTCCAATTCAAATTCCTGGAAATACTTTCAAGTTTTGAATCTGAATGTAATGTGTTTTGTCACATATACAGTACATGCTTTATCCTTAAGCATGTATATTTTTCAAACCTTTGAACAACACGGTCAGATTCAGGATGACATTTTCTTCAGAAAATCTGTAGACATCCTCTGTGGAAGACTGATGTTGAGATTCCTAGTGCACCATGATGAAAAACCAGTAAACAATAGTTCATGACTATGCTTTCATGGGGTTTCCTGCAGGCTTAGGATCATAACCGTATAAGAAAGTAGCTGTTATTACAAGGATGGCTCCAAGGAAAAATACACTAAATAAAAGAAAAATAAAAGATGAAAATCAGAATAAAGGCAAAACAAGATCTATGTCTTTAGTAAACAACTGTACTGGGAGGAGCAGATACTCCAGTAAGAATAGAGAACATCCTACATTCTAGGTGCTGAGGTGCTGGATAAGCATCCCAATCCTCAAAATGGCCCTTTGGGAAATACTAGTATTAGCTTCATATTTTACCAATGAGGAAACAAATTTAGTGTGAATAAATACCTAAAGCCCACAGGTTTAGTGGAAAACAGGATTCTAGTCTAGGTGAGTTTGACTCTAGAGCCTGCACTCTCATCTACTATTCTATAAAGTTTCCCAAAACAAATATTTATAATGCTTTATTTCACCATAACATGCATTTTGCATGCAATGATAAAAGGTCTCAATTCTTTACATGAAATTATAAAAGTAGAATTTCATTCTTTTATGTCAAATCCTGGCAAAGTCAGTTTAAAACCCAAAATAATATCCAAAGCTCAGAATTGATTTTTGTGGAATGCTTAACCAAGGAAACTGGATTAATTGCAAGGAGTTCATGATTTTGGTTTTTTTTTTTTTTTTCATCGATCTACAGATACAATCTACTTCATATAAATTGGAAATGAATTTAAACTGGATATAAACTAGACTACTAAACTTTTAAAATGCATACTTGGCTGGGCGTGGTGGCACATGCCTGTAATCCCAGCACTTGGGAGGCTGAGGCAGGAGGATCACAGAGTTCAAGACCAACCTGGGCTAAATAGTGAGTTCCAGGTCAGTCTCAACTACATAGTGAGACTCTGTCTCAAAAAATAACAACAACAACAACAAAAATAAAATAAAATGCATATTTTTTTGTTGGGGAGGACTCACTATGTAGCCTAGCCTGACCTCGAAATCATACTGATCTTTCTGTTTCAAGCCTGCCTAATGCTGGAATAATGGGCATGCCCCAGCACAACTGGCTGCATACTTTTTTTTTTTTTGGTACTGGGGATCAAACTCAGATCCTTGCACTTTTGAGGCAGGCAGCATCAGCTGCATACTTTTTAAATGCTGTTACTGAGTCATAAATTAATCTTGGTTTTAAACCTATTAACAGTTCAAAGTCATTCTTCTGATCTTAAAAAAAAAATCTGTTCTATAAATGTAAAAGATCCTTATTATGATATCAAAGACCTTTCCTAATATTGTTCCTTCAACCTCATTCTCTCAGATTCCTCCTCACCCAATGTATAAGTCAGCTCTGCCGATCAAATGTGCTCTATCTCTATCGACAGTATTTTCAGACATGCCCTCAGTCTATACTTCCTTTCCTCAAGAAGTGTTTATTCATAACAATTCAGGTCTACTATCTATAAGACTCATTTCCCTAGGCAAAGTTACATTATTAGAACACATCACAATCCTATTAAATAATTCCTTCACTTATCTGCTTCCCTGTTCAACCATGTGCTGTAGACTTGTTGTATCACCAGTGCCCATCATATATAATAACTACCATCATCATCAATAATAACCATGATTAATAACAAGTGTTGACGTAAATGTGAAACTTCTTAATTTTTTAAAGTACAGTAAGAAGTTGGGTCATCAGTTTATCCTTGTTTTTAATGAAGAAACAAATTTTGTCAACCCTTCCTTTTAATATCGCCAAAGTCAGACTGTTTCTCATAACCTCCACTGCAACCATCCTGTTTCAGCTACCCTCATTTTTATCAGACTTAGACAAATTGTTTTCTGGCTGGATTGCTTGTTTCTCCTCTTGCCTGGGCATACTCAGTCTTCTATTTAACAACCAGAATCATTTTATTTTTAGTATTATAAATCAAATATATCACTGCTAGGCTCAGAAATCCTCTAATTGCTTCCCGTCTTCAGAAGTTCCAGGGCTGGGGATTTAGCTCAGTGACACCTGCACCTGCCTTGCAAGCACAAAGTACTGAGTTTGATCCCTGGTACAAAAAAGAAATGTTCCATAATCCATCTATAAATACTAGTTTCTCTTAGGTTACTGTGTTATGGTGGATAAATTGTGTCCCTGTGTCAAGGAAGATTTGGGCCTAGACCAGTGGAACAATGAATTAGCTACCATTTACCAAATTGGGAAAACTTGCCAGGAACAGGAAATGAGTATCTAGTGAATTTTAGAGTGAAAATGTGGAGTGACACCTACATAGATATAGAAGTCTCAAATTCAAATTTAAATGAGACTGAATGAGCACAGATAAGGCTCCAAAGTTTAAAGACTGAGAAAATCAGAATGGGGGTGAAGCTGCAAGCAAAGTAAAAATGATATCCTGAAAGCCATTAAAATGTAATCCCATTAGTCTGGGATTATAAATTGCAAAAAAAAATCATAGAACCTTCAATACCATCTGTAATGAGTACTCATTATGCTTAATTCTTCCTGAATCTGTCTCCTCACGTGGCATCCATGACACCACAAAGTCCTGTGTCTCCTGCCTTACCTTTTGCTACTCCTTTTACAATTCCTTTCCATGCTCTTTTTCTTGCTTATTGAATTGAGGCTTCTCTTGAGCCACCTTCTCCATATAAATTATCTTCTTCAAGAATCATCTACTTTCCTGGATTTAGTTACATAAATTGTGCATTTAAAATGTCATGATTGGGCTGAGGATTTAGCTCAGTGGCAGAATGCCTGCCTCTCAAATGCAAGGTCATTAAAAAAAAAAAAAAAAAAAACCCAAGGTCATGAGTTTGATCCCCGGGACAAAAAATAAAATAAAATGTCATGATTTTATAATTTTATATGACTTATAAAAATTTTATATGACTTATAAAAATTTTATATGACTTTTTGCTTTAGGAGAAAAACGTTCTAATCTATTATGATAATCTGGCCATCCGAATTTGTACAAAGTTTCTGGTAGAAAATTTTCCTTCATGTATTTAGTTTGAAGTATTTTTTTTAAGATAGTTAAATGAGTTCTAAAATTACATTTAAAATTATAAAAGTTGTAATAGGACCACTGTAAGAAGAATTCTTAATTTTCTATATTCTTATGGAGATTAAATAAAAAGAATATTTTACCTTGTTGGCACAAAATCCTGTAGCCAAAAATAGGATATCAGTGTTGATAATATTATAGATAAAGATGTTGCAAATCCTTTTAAAATATTATCCGCATACTTAATCACAGCAGCTATAACAAGGCCTCCAAGTGCCTGTAAAAGTTTTAAGAGATTATTTTTTATTATTCAATGAAGCTTTAGGCTTTTGTCCTATAAATTTAATCTCACTATTGTAAATGATATACGTTAAGCATCTCTTATAACCAGTAGATTCATAGGTTTGGTTCAATATCGCTCTTATTTTTAAAAGGTATCTAATAAAGAAACTATCAGAGGGCAGACCAAATACACCCTTCAGCTTCACTTGCTCTTAGTCAACTTAATCATTCATTTTGGAGCTCACATCTCTGTGCAATACAAAAATTTCTTTCTAGCTTTGCTGTAAATACCACTGATATGACATTATAATAGTTGCCTACATTACTTTTCAGGGACTTGAGGCCACTTTTGCTGAAAATACTGACCCTTCACTAGGGCCTGGAGATATGTGATGGGTGACCAGAATAGGCCAAAATTGGATAAAGATGCTTGTCCTCTCTTCACATACTCTGTTTCCTGTGTTGCCTTAATCTTTGAGTAAGATTCTACTCAGCACTGCATGTAGACACATGGATTATTTTTGAAATATTTTGCCTAAAACTATAATATAGATTCAACTTGACCTAGACTTGCCTAGTATTTCCCCGTCCCCTTTGGGGTTAAAGACACCTACCAGCCACATGACCAGAAACATCAAACCATAAAAGGATAAAAAGAAGTGGTACCAAGTTCCTGGAAGGTCACCTAGTCTAAAACATGAATATTCATCCCCTTAATCACCCTATCTGCCCCTCCTCCTCTCTCTCTCTCTCTCATAACTCCTATCCTGTATCTGTAATCCCTCAATTGTTCTGGAGTTGAGAAGCTGATTTGTGAGCAAATTTCCCTCTTCCTCATTCTTTGGCCATGAATAAATCCTTCTCTCCCCATCACTCTGGTTTTTCAATGGGATAAGCTTCTAGACCTGCACTTGGTAATATTATGATAAAAAAAAAAAATCTATCCTTACCCAAATTAGCAGTTAAACATCATTTGTTTAGATGAATATAGAAAAAAACTGGTTACTGAATAGTGAAAAAGTTTTACTTTTGAGTAAAAGTTAATTCTAAAGGTATGAGTTCTTTTGTTTTTGTCTTCGTGTTAATGGGGACTAAACTCAGGGAGCACTAAACCCATGTCCCTAGCCTCCCTTTTTACTTCACTTTCACAGAACTCCCCAAATTGCTCTAAACTGACCTGACAGTCCTGCTACTTCAGTTAGGGGTAGCTGGGATTATAAGCATATCCCATCGCATTTAGCGTTATTTTTTTTTCCTCCCAGTACTAAAGAGACTGAGCCTAAGGCCTCCTGCATACTAGATAAGCATTCTATCACTGTGTTACATCTGCAGCTCCCCCCAATTTGTTTTTACTAACCTTTCAACAGCCTCCCAACTTGGCTTTCTTGTAGATTTTTCCCTATTCTAATCCATTTCTCATTGTTGAGGTTATTCTTCCTAAAGTACAGTACTAATAGTGCTCTTAGCCCTTTCTTGTGTTTTGACTTTTTGAGATAGGTCTCACTATGTAGTTCAATCTGCCCTTCAACTATTTAGCCTAGGCTGGCCTCAAACTCGAGGCAATCCTCCTGCCTCAGGCTCCAAAGTACTAGGATTACGAGCACGCACTACTATGTCCCACCTTTCTCTTCTTTTCTTTCCCTCCTGGTGGCTGGGGCTAGAACCCAGGACCTTACATATGGTAAGCAAGCACTCTACCCTGAGCTATACTCCCAGCCTTATGCACTCTATAAGTATATGAATAACTTTCTACTAAATCCCTCTCAAATTCCAGATTGTGGCTAAAAAATGAGGGTGACAGGGAGTCAGGGCATGGCTTAGTTGTAGAGGACTCCTCTATCATTTCTGAGGCACTAGGTTCAATCCCAAGCACTGCAAAGTGTTTACTTCAAAGCTGAGTATCCCTCATCCAAATCCAAAATGCATCAAAATCCTAAGTATTTTTGAACCCTGACATAATGCTACAAATGGAAAATTCCATCCTTGACCTGCAATGATGGATTACAGTCACAAGACAGCTATATTGAAAATACTGTACTGAATTATCACATTACCTTTGCTGCCTTGCGTGTGCCATGTTGTTTCTACTCTGCCATGCCTGTTTGTCA
This sequence comes from Fukomys damarensis, assembly GCF_012274545.1. Lineage (NCBI taxonomy): Eukaryota > Metazoa > Chordata > Mammalia > Rodentia > Bathyergidae > Fukomys > Fukomys damarensis. Next base: position 32,879,953 of record NW_022900945.1, on the reverse strand, counting down.
TCCCTGTCTTGGAACAGGCTGATTATGGACTGAAACTTTTATGAACTGTAAACCAAATAAACCCATTCCCTTCTAATTTTAGATATTGGGTATTTTGTCTCAGCAATGAGAGAGAAAGGTAACAGGAATTTGGTACTCGAAAAGTGGAGTTGTTGCTGTGACATTACCTGGCCATGTGGCTCAAAAGCCTTTGGAACTAGCCTGTGGGAAGGGGAAGTTAGGAAAGATCTGGAGATGCTGGCTATAGAAGTTGCGCTGGAACACCTTAGGTTGTTCTGCATGGGAGATTCTGCTCAGAGCTCAGACCAGAAAGCTTCCAAGACCAGGCTCAGGAAATTTCTGCTAGGAAGAAGGACTGCATTGGCTGTTAGTCTCCAGACAATGGATGTGTGTTATTGCCTGGCAGAAAGTTTGTCTGCATTTTGTTTATGTCCAGAGACTTTGCCTGAGACTGAGATTGGGGGCAGTGGACTAATTAATCTTGCAGAAGAAAATTCCAGTCAGTCAAATATTGAGGCAATGGCATGGCTACTGTTGAGGGCTTTTAGCCAGGTCTATACTGAGAATCAAGGACAAAAAGCCCAGCAGAATGATTTAAAATGATTTGCATTTAGTCAGAAAGAAAGCACTAACAAAGCTGTGGACTGCAAAGAAGGCAAAGGGGATAGTGATTGCTAAAAGGAAGAAGAGAAGAGAAAAGATGGCCTGAGGGCATCACAAGAAGCAACAGGAATCCACTTTTTGCAGCCACAGAGTTATAAAGATGAAGGAACTTTCTTTGAGAAGAAAGCCCTAGATCCATGTTCCAGAATGGTGGTAGCCTAAGGAAGTTGTTCCTGGGGATTTGGTTCATAGGCACTGGACCCCTACAGCCGAGAGAGGGAAGACTGGTTACTCATGCTCCAGCTGGCAGAAGACCTTGGCATCACCCACATGGCACTAGTTTTAGGTACATCCAGAATGCAAAAATCGTGGGGGTCACAAAGGCTTCCACCCAGATTTCAGCAGGCCTGGGAAGCCAGACAGGGTGCCTCTGAGAGGGCAATGTGTGAAGCTGTGTGCAGCCAAAGGTGCGGCCAAAGGAGCAGTAGAGACCCTGGAAGTTTAGAGAGGCCAGGAGCGTGGATCATCTGAGGAAAACTTCAAGGAGGAAGCAGAGCCAGCCCAAGAGAGAAGCTATGGGTGCTACAACCACCAGAAGTGCCACAGAGGTAGAGACACCCAATCCCTTTGGAGTTCATAATTTACCACAGACTGCCAGAGATGCTACACATGGAACTACAGGACTTAATGTTTGCCCTGCTGGATTTTGGACTTAACTTTGGTCCCAGCCCTTTGTATCCTCCTATTACTACCTTTTGGAATGTTAAAGTCTATCTTGTGCCATTGAATGTTGGAAGTGTTTAACTTTCTTATTTTTTGTGCAGGGCCTTGCACTTAAAAGTTTGCCTTAAATTTCAAAGGAGATTTTGGACTTGGACTTTTCAGCAATGCTGAAACTTTCAGGACTTCAGCAACTCTTAGAGATGGACTAAACGCCTTTTATGCAAAGTAATATACATGAGGGCCAGGGATTTAGCTCAGTGGTTCCGTTGCCCGTCTTGCAAGCAGAAGGACCTAAGTTCTATCCCTGGTAACCTCCCCTCCAAAAGAGTAATATACATGAGTCTTTGGGGGTCCAGGGCTGGAATGTCATGGTTTGGGTCTGGATGTCTCCCCAAAGCCTCACATGGTCATAGACTTGATCTAGAGTGTGTGAAGCTGGAATTGATTCAAGATGCAATGCTAGGCTCAAGGGTGTGAGCGCTTCCCACACTAAGTAGTCTGAATAAGATAAAGGGGGTAGGGAGACACTGGTAATTCTCTCTTGTTACCTTTGCTGCCTTGTGTGTAATGCCTGTTTGTCATCCCTGCCTGGGAGCCGGCTAACTATGGACTGAAATTTCTATGAACTGTAAGCCAAATAAACGCCTTCCCTTCAAAAAAAGAAAAAAGAAAGAAAATACTGTACTGTATAAAATTACCTGCAGTATGTATATATATCTAAAAAACCATAATTTTGGGCCAGGGATTTAGCTCAATGGTGCCCTGCCTGCCTCACAAGTGCAAGATCTTGAGTTCGATCCCCAGTACTGGGCCAGGGGTGGGGCTGGGGGGAACAGAACAAAACATAATTTTGTGTTTAGACTTAAGTTCCATCTTCAAGATACATCATTATGTATAGGCAAATATTCTAAAATCCAAGAAGTCCTAAATCCAAAACCTGAAGGCAATGATTTATATCTTTATTTTCATTTGAGTATTGAGTAAGTTTCATGTGAGGGTAGGGAGGGTTTGATGTTTATGGTGGTTTCCTTTTGTTTTGTTCTGTGGTACAGAGGATTAAATCCAGGGCCTTGAACACATTAGGCAAGCACTCTACCACTGAGCTACATTTCCAGCCCATTTTATTCTTTGAGACAGGGTCTCACTAAGTTGCCTAGAATGGCCTCAAACTTGTGATCCTCCTGCCTCAGCCTTTTAATTAGCTTAAAATACAAGTGAGCACCACTATGCCCAGCACTAGAAAAACAACTTTTTTCCAAGACAGGGTCTTGCTATGTAGTCTAGACTGGCCTTGAACTCACTGCGTAGTCAGGCTGGCCTCAAATTTGCAAACATCCTGCCTCAGCCTCCTAAGTACTGAGATTACAGGCATGCACCATTATGTCCTACTCAAAATGAGTATTTTTTGAAGGTAAAATTACTCCACTCTTGAACAATTTCAAGTTAGATATGAGCTGAAGAAATGTGATAGCTTCTATTTTTTTTTTTCTCCCAGTACCAGGGATTGAACTCAGGACTTTGTGCTTGCAAGGCAGGCGAGGCGCCACTGAGCTAAATCCCCAGCCCTGTGACAGCTTCTAGTATGTAACTATGAATTCAATTTTAAAATTGTTACCGAAGTAAGTATGTTTCTTGGGTTTTTACACCACATACCTTCTATGTAATGACAGAACTGCGGAGAACCTAAAAGTTCTGTTTACTCTTAAGCTTAAACTTTATTTTTAAATTTGTGTTTTCATAAGGTTGCATTTAAATACTCCAGAATTTAATCATAAGCCTTTCTCAATTGAAGTTTGCATAAGAGCAACAAGACCAGTTCTACTTTAACTTCCCTCAATAAATAAGTACAATGAGAGAACAAGAGGGAATTTTTTTCCCTAAAATAAGTATGTGTGTATTTATAGCTACTTTGATTCTCTATAATAATATTTATTAGCATTAAAGACTTTATATGCTTTACCTGAAGAACAACAACTATCCAGGTCAGTTGGTTATATCCCTGAAAAAATCCATTCTTTGATACCAATTCTCCATCATAAACATACACACCCATCAATCCAAATATACTCCCAAAGAAACCTAAAAAACAATGAAGTCTATGTCATTAGTTTTTCTGAAGAGATATTTATCTGTTGGCATTCCACATAATTTTATAGCTTATTCCAAATAATTTTATACTTTATTTATACTATTTTTTATTCAGTTAATGTAAACTTTTTCTTTCTTTTTTTTTTTTTTTAAAGACAGTATCTTGCTAAGTCACAAAGTTGCCCAGGCTGAGCTCAAACTTGCAATCCTCCTGCCTCAGCCTCTCAGAGTGCTGGGATTACAAGCATGTGCTACCATGCCCAGCTAGTTTACATAATCTTAAAAACAAAAGTATACTTTTATTACTTATATTATGACAATAAGACATAAGACTATAAGAAGATAAAGACATAATATTAAAAAAGACCAAATATACCAACCTTCAAGCACCAAAGTAATATACAGCAGTAACTACATAATTACATTGCTGTCCCAACATAAATTACATGATTATATGGTTGCTTATGCAAATATTTGTAAGATACTCACTGTAACATTCATTTTGTCTTGAATTATATCATATCTTTCTATCTCTGTTTAGATTTTAGTATATTTACTTTCATATATGCATATATAAAAGCTCACATATGTGACAGCATTGTTTTGTATTTAGACATTTTGAAAGCATAATAATTAATATCTAAAAAATCAGGGCTGAAAAATAATCATACAACTGTACACCACTGGAATGTGCACAGATTTTTGAAGTATCATTAGGGCAAGTCAGCTCAGTGAGTGCAAAAACTATCTTGTTCACTGCTGAATTCTCTACAATATTGCCTATTCCAGGACTACTGGACCTAAGAAATTTCCAGGAGCACTGCTAGACTAAGGATGGACCCATCTCTCTCCCTCTCTTTTTTAGTACACGTTTGCAATACATAATGACTACTTTCCTTGCGGTGTATTGGTATATGTATATAACACATCTTAATTTTATCCGTCCCCTTTATCTGTCCTCTTTCTCCCTTCCCTTCATTTCTTGGTCCAGGGTGCACCTCTTATGGGTAGTTTTGGAATGTATGCAAAGAGGACAGGGATAAATAAGTTTTCCTTATATACATAAAGCCTTAAATCGGCAGTTTTCTATGATAGAAAGGAACTGAAAACAATATAAAATACTATTAAAATTTCATTATGCCTGCTCTATCGTCTTAATGTGTCTAATTTTCAACATAAATTAATGCTGCCAAATAAATTATAAAGCACTCCTGAATATATTTTTATATTTAATTTATAGGATTAACTGATTAAAAAAGGATTAACTGACAATTATATACATGTTTTATGTTCTTCCTTTTATTCTTTCTTTCTTTCTTGAGCTAGATTATCAACCAAAGGCCGAATTTTGGTCCCCAACTTATGACACTACTGGGAGGTGAGAGAATTTTTACAAGCTAAGTAGTGGAAGGTCTTAGGTCACTGGAGTCCCCATCAAGGGAACTGTGAAATCCTATCTCTCCATCTCTGCTTCCCAGAAACACAAGGTCAACAGCTTTTTCTACCATATGCTACCATCATGATTTATTGTATTACCACAGGCCCAAAAGCAACATGAACTGAAACCTCTAAAATTGTTAGCCAAAATAAAACTCTTTGTAAGTTAGTTCATCTGAGATATTTGCTACAATGATAAAAAGCTCACAAGTACATAAGGATGTATACAAGTCATACATGTCAGTATGTATAGATCTACTATATTCTAACAGTTGTGTAATATTCCATTGTCTGAATATTATAAAATATGTACGGAACAATGTAATACTGTGTCCCAGCAACTATTCTAAGTGCTTTATGAATATTGCTTACTATAAATCTATGAGATAGATGCCTGTATGTCCACTTTATAGATTAGGAAACTATACGGTCACACTATAGTAAGTAATAGTGGATTCATCTGAATCCAGGCAGCATGGCTTTTGTAGCCTGATTATTTTTTTCCTCCCTCTCTTGGACTCTATGATCTTAACCACTATGCTATTTATCAAAACAATAATTTATTTAACGAGTCTTCTCTTCTATTTTTTACAATTATAACCAAAGCTAAAATGAAGAGCTTTGGATATCTATTTTTTGCTTTTGTAGGATAAATTCTCATTCAGGTGTTTAAATTCTTACATTAAAAGCTATATTTATTAGGGCCGGGGATTTAGCTCAGTGGTGCTGCGCCCGCCTCGCAAGCACAAGGTCCTGAGTTTAATCCCCAGTACCGCAAAACAAAACAACTTATATTTATTTTAAAACTTTGTAGGCATTACCAAATCAAAATCTAACAAGGTTATATAAATATGTATTCCTAGTAACCACAGGTAACAGTTCCTGTTTTTCCATTCTCTGGCTAAGGTTTCTTATCCATTTACTAATCTTTTATAAATTAATACGTGAAAAATGCTATTATGTTATTTTAATTTTTGTTCTTGTAGTATTGAGTTGCCTATAACTTTTTTAAAGTATTCTTTCAAAACTGTTCAGTTGGCTCACAATTTTTCCACGAGAATAGTGCTGTCAGATCAAACCAAAGAGTAAGAGACCCATGCACCACCACAGATCAAGAATTCTGATTTATCTTCCATTTTTATCTTACAAGAAAATTTTAGCCAACTCATACAAACCTTGCATATTTTAAAAATTTGCATTTATATGAATAGCTGATATAAGTGCTTACTACAATGTACACGCAAGACATGTACTTCATGTATTATCTCATCTAACTTATAGCGACATATAAGATAGGAACTATAGCTAGGTACAATATTTTATACATGAGGAAAGTGAAGCACAGAAAGGTTAAGTAATTTCTCAAAGGTCACATAGGTGATAAGTAATGAAATTGGGGTTTGAGATGACTTCAAAAATGGTAAATCAGGCTGCTTGAAGTATTTAAGCCTGTGAATCTGTCTTCTAGACAAACTGAGCAAAAGATAACTAAATTTTGGTTTAAAAATATTTGAATGTTCTTATGGAAAAAATACATTTCTACAAATTTTAAAGAAACACATATTCTATGTGATAAAATAGAGGTTCAGGTTTTTTTTACTGAAAAAGGGATATTTTTAAAAAAAGGCAAAAGGATAAATTTTAATCAAATTTGGAAGCTATAACTTAAAATATTGGTCAGTCAATAATTTACCATTTAGGTGCTAGAGAGACAGCCGTGACTGCTGATCAGGAGAAATATGGTGTATCTATTAAATAAACCCGATTTGGGGGTGGGGTGGTTAAAAAATAAACCCTGGGCTGGAGATTTAGCTCAGTGGTGCCACAGCCTGCCTCAAAGCAAAAGGTCTTGAGTTTGATCCCCAGTACCCTCCCCCACCAAAAAAACTTGAGTTTGTAAAAAATAAGCCCTAAAGTCAGGTGGACAAAGGCTTAAAAGAGAAGGTGTTGATTTGCAGATGAGTGCTACTTACATGGACAGTTTTATATGTAGCACTATCCAAAAGGAATATAAGCCAAGAATACTGTTGGAATCCATGTGTGAAGATTGAAACGTAACAATACTATACTCTAAATATTTGTTGAAAGGCAATCCTTCAACGTGTTTTGTTTTGTTTTGTTTTTTTCTTTGAGCTACATACCTTCAGTTAGAAAAATGCAGTAGTATTTAAGGGCTAAAACACTGAAATACAAAGTCATTTTTAGGTTTTAAAAGAAATGAAAAGTTAATCACTGCCAACTTCTCTTATTAAGTATCTTAATCCCCTTTTCTAGGAGTGAAATATGTAAGTTAATTGCAATAGCTTCTGGGAAAAAATGGCAACCAAGGATAAATTTGCTAAACCTCCCATGATGAGGACAGAACAGGATGCACTCTTATTTCAAATCTAAAGTTCCATATTCTTGAATAAAGGGCATTTTTGAAAAGGCAGAACCATTGCCAGATACTTGCATCAATAGCGGATTTTAGGCAAGGCTTATTTATTTTAAAATATATATAGAAATTTATAAATATAACAACATAATCACTTTTTAAAATATATTAGAGAACATTTAAAACTTACCAAGCTGAATGTTTCTTATCCATACTGATTGTTTTGTTTCCTTCAAAATTTTCTCAAAATAAACTCCAGCAAAGCCACTTGAAAAACAGGCTGTGAGAACTGCCATGAGGCCCACAAACTGAGAGCTAGCTGAGAGTTCTTTAGAATCAAGCTCTTGGGAATCTGAGGGCCACTAAATACAAGCAAAAATAAAACTGATGTTTAATTTTTGTACTATCTTACAAAGTGCATATTATGAGTCCACACAGACCTTACATAAAAATACATCCAATATAATTTTTGGGGAACTGCAGAGGAAAGCTTTTGAATAAAAGTCTTAGAATCATTTGTTGTTTTCCCTCACAGTAATAACATATTACTATTTCAATTCATAATTTCAAAAAATACCCTAGGAGACAATATTTACATTTCATTTATTACAGACTAATCTATTACTTTAAGATAATCCCTTAAAGTCTAATATTTTAAAAACTATCATTGCAAACATAGGTAGATGAACAGATTAGAATTGTATGTTCCCTTTGTTGCCTCAGCAAAAACATAGTTAACTGGAAAGAAATATGCTAAACCAAGCAAAATGAAGGAAAATACCTCTAAGGAAAGAGTTATCAATAAATGAAGGAAAACTGAGTACTCTTGAAAGAAAATGTTTTGGAAGGGACTCCAAGATCATCATATCAATAAGATACCCTATGATGTTACTGACCCTAATTTAATCCATTGATACCCTATAACTATGCTAAATTTTCTATCAAATCTATTTTTTTACTTCTCTGATAGTTCTTCTACTAGCTGGATTTTTTTTTTTTTTTTTTTTAGTACCAGGGATCAAACTCAGGACCTTGTGCTTATGAGGCAGGAGGCAGCATCACTGAGCTAAATCCCCAGCTCAATAACTGTCAATATCAAAATTGGAGTGCTGTGGGTGTGGTGGCACACAACTATAATTCCAGCACTCTAGAAATTGAGGTGGAAGAAAAGCCAACCTTACTTAGTTCTAGGCCAGTGTGAACTATGTAGTGAGATCCTGTCTCAAAAAACAGAAACAAAACAAAAAATCAGAATTATTCGTTTATTATTCAGTTGCCTTCATTGTGGAAGTTATTAATTCCTTGCCTCTTGAAATGGACTGCTTTTCTTGGTCCTGTCCTCCCAATCTTTATTCTTGCAGTACTCAATAGACTTTCTGTAAGGATGGAAATGTTCTATAATTCCACTGTCCAATAGGGTAACCACTATCTTCGCGTGACTACTGAGCAACTGATAGGTGGGTAGTATGACTAAAGAACTGAAACTTTAAACCAGTATGGTGGTGCATATCTGTAATCCCAGCACTGGAGAGACTGAGGCAGAATTGCCGTGCGTTTGAGTCCAGCCTCGGCTACATAGTGAATTCAAGGCCAGTCTGAACTACACAGCAAGACTCTTATCTCAAGAAACTAAGAAAGAAAAAAAGAACTGAAATTTTAATTTGGTTTTGATTAGTTAAATTTAAATAGCTACATATGCCTTCTAACTCTACAGTAGAGTGTATATTAAACCTCTCTTTGCTGGAGAGTTGATCACAGAAGCACTGACATCTCCTCTGAGTTCAAGTCCAAGATTTCAATTACTGCTATTCAGAAACTTGTTACTTCCTTAAAGCCAGTATTATTAAAATTTGTCCTCCAAAACAAACTTTTCTTTTTGGTGATGGTACTGGGGATTGAACCCATGGCCTTAGCAATGAGCTACACCCCCAGTGTTTTTTTTTTTTTAAAGACAGCATCTTACTAAGTTGCTAAATTATTTAATGATACAATCTAATCTATATGTGAAGAGAATAACAAGAATACTCCATGAAGGAAATCAATAAAGAATCATCATCAGAAAGATCGAAAGAGAACCAAGAAAATAACTTCAGAGAAGGTGACAGACATTACGGGAGTAGCTCGCATCAAATGTTCTACATATCCAGTAAAAATCAGCTATTTTTTTTTTGTTTGTTTTTTTGAAACAGGGTCTCACTACACGTAGTTGAGACTGACCTGGAACTCACTATGTAGTCCAGGCTGGTCTCAAACTCACAGCGATCCTCCTGCCTCAGCCTCCCAAAAAATCATATTTATTTTACATGCAGTATTATATTTCCCTAACTAGTCATTGTTCCCTCCCTCTCTCCTTACCTTTCTTTCTGTGTGTACTGATAGGTACCAAATTCTACCACTGAGTAACATCCCAGCCCAGTTTTTTTTAGCGGGGTGGTGGTACTGAAGATTGAGCCCAGGGCCCTTACACTAAGCTAAATCCCAGCCCTTTTGTATTGTGAGATAGGATCTCACTAAGTTGTTGAGGCTGTGTTCAAACTTGCAATCTTCCTGCCTCAGCCTCCTCCCAGAGTGCTGGATAGGCATGTGCCACTGGTGCTGACTTATTTATTCATTTCTTTTTATAAGATTTTATTTTTATTTATTTCTATCATAGTGGCAATATATTTTTTAATAAAGGAAGACCTCAAACAATATGTCCACATTTACTTCAACAATAGAACCATATTCTCTAGGCAAAATAAATAAGGTTTTGAAACACTGATGAAAATGAAGGGTATACTTATCTTAAATATTACCTGTACACAAGCAACTCCTGTCATCAAAATTACTAGGGAGAGCCACTGGTACACACCTAACTTTTTACTAAGCATTGACACAGAAAATAATGCCGTTGTAAGAATTTTCAACTGATATGTGACCTGAAAAGAAAAATAGCAATATTATTGTTTGTTTGTTTCTTAAAAGGACTAAGATAAATGTATTTTAAGTACCTGATAGGTAGCTGCATCTAGATTTGACAGTGCCACATAGAGTAAATTATTCTGAAGAGTATATATCCCTGACGGAATAGCAAGCTTAAGTGTTTCCATAGGCTTATTAAGAATTTCATCATGTAGTACTCGATTCAGTGCTCTTAGACCACATTCTAGAATAAACAAGTGAAATAAGAAAAATCAGTGAATAAGTATCCAAGTAAGTTGGACATGCTTTCTCTCACAGTCTCAGTTTTCTAATTTGTAAACAGGAAATTGAGTCACATGTTAAGATGCTTTTCAGTCTGAAATATACTTTTGCGATGCTAATTTTTCAAATGTTAAATATCATAAGGGAGCACATTATGAAGAACATTATCCTTATATTCTTTCACTCTCATATACAGTATAGCCCAAGTGATTATGTATCTACCTATACACATGTGTGTACACAAACATGCACACATATTTATGATAACCAAAAGCTCAAGTATTCTTTACTATGGTAACAGTAAAAAACTTGTACTTTGTGCATTCCCATTTATCATAAGCTATTCATGGCAACTAATGATTGTAAAGATTTAATCATGAAAACAAGGTAAATCAGGGGGTGGATATGGCTGCAAACAACAGAAAATCCAATAACAGTAGCTCAACTTGTCTCACACAGCATGAGTTAAAAATCTAAGGTTTCTACGTTAACTCAGGGACCTAGACCTTCTCTGTGTATTTAAATATACTGGCTTTTTACCTTCACACTTTTCATCTATTATCTGCATGACATCCAACAAGGTCACCAAATGACTGCTGAACCACTGGTTCTTGTTTTAGGTAGCAAGAAGGAAGAGGAGGAAATATCAACCTAAGGTACCTTTCTGTGCTCTTATTTACCTAGACTATGTTAGTTCCTCCTACTGCAAGGGAGTTGGGAAATCAAGTCTTTTCCTTTATTTCTTCGCATTAGTGACAGGAAATGGAGAAAGGAATTCAAAACAGACTTTAACTAGCCAAACTAGTTTTAATCACAAAAAATGCCAAAAGAATTTTCAGATGTAAATAACCCCCCCAAGAAAGGAAAAAGTGTAAAAAACTCTGTAGATGACTTCCTCAAATATAAATAGGAAAACTTTGATCATGACAAGTTTTTGTTTTGTTTTGAGACATTCTTGCTATTTGGTAAGCTGGCCTTGAAGAAATAGCCGTGTAGCCCAGGATGACTTCAAACTCACAATTTCTCCTGCTTCATCCTCCCCAACACAAGAATTACAAATGTGTACCACCACACTTGTGGTACTGGGCATCAAACCTAGGGCATTCTACCAGCTTGCCCTATCTATCTATGTATCTATCTACCTACCTACCTATTTTTAATTTTGAGACAGGAGCTTACTAAGATGCCAGGTGGGATTCAATTTGTGATCCTCCAGATTTAGCCTCTCTGGATTACAAGCATTACAAGTAGAATGTTTCTTTTTAAATTTTTTATTTATTTATTTATTTATTTATTTATTTATTTATTTATTTATTTATTTATTTATTTTTGGTACTAGGGATTGAACTCCGGTCCTTGTGCTTATGAAGCAGGCGGCAGAACAACTGAGCTAAATCCCTGGCCCTGAATGTTTCTTTAAATAAAAACAATTTAAAGATTGCTACCTGCCTCCCTTTTCTGATCCCCAAATGATTTTTTTAAATTGTTAAATAAAAATAACTAGAAGACTTTTTCTTACATTTAACAGAAAAAAAATCTAAAACATTTGCTTATTTTTTTGTTTTTGTTATTTTTGGTACTGGGAATTGAACTCAGACCTTGTACTTGCAAGGCAGTCATGGTGCTGCTGAGCTAAATCCCTGGCCCAACATTAACATTTCTTTTTTCCTCATTGAGTTTATTGGTACATTTTAGGTACACAGTACAGTTACATTCATCATTGGGATCTTGTACCTTCAAATGACAGGTCTTGGTTCTCATTTTTTCCCCTTATTCCTGCTCTCCCTTCACCCCCTCCTCCCTTCCCTATTTACAAATATTTTATTTCTATTTTTTCATTTTCTCATGTTTTTTTTCTTTTCCCTTATTACCTTTTCCCTACCCTTGCCACTTCTCTACACCTTTAGCACTTTTCTTCCTATTTCACACTGTCATTTATATCATTAGCTTATTTTTTGTTTGTTTGTTTGTTTGTTTTTTGGTACCGGAGATTGAACTCAGGTCCTTGCACTTGCAAGGCAGGCCACCAAACTGCTGAGCTAAATCCCCGGCCCTTTTAGCTTATTTTTAAATGCAACTTTCAAGTGATTGATGTTACGATTTCTTCTCTTTAAAGAAAGCTTTGTTCCACCTTCTTGCCAATTCCTGTAATGTTAGACTTCTTTTATAAACCATTGTATTTTGTGGTTTTGATTTTCCTGATTGCAAGTAAGATTGAGCTCTTTTGTTTTATTTTTTGAATAGCATTTGTAACTGAACCCAAGACCTTACACTTTCCAGGCAAGGAGGGAGCACCCTCTCAGCCCTGGACATCTTTTAATATAGTTGGCCAATCAGGTCTCCTCTTCTGTGAATTGCCTATTTATATCTTTTGGCTCCTCTTCTACTGACTTGCTATCATTTCCTCAGTTGTAGTAATTCTGGATATTAATTATTAGTGGTGATATATGATATAAATATCTTCCAGCAAACTGCCTTGTCACTCCCTTCGTTTGATATACACATCTTTTTCATTTTAATGTATCTCCCCAAATGATGTTTTTTTCCTTTATGGCTTGTTTTTATCTTTATGTCTTGTTTGAAAAGTCAGAAAGTTAGTGCTAAAGTCATAAAGCTTTGTTTTTAAATAGCAATATTTTATTTGCTTGAAATTTATTTTTGCATATAGTATATCTATTTGTGCTTCAATTCACTGAAAGCTTGTTTCATTGCATCCTTCCACAATGCAGTTATTTATGTTAAAGATATCTCTGGCTCCACAGTGTTAAATGAAATGGATGCTTATATTCATCTACACCAGTGATGGTGAAACCTTTAGAGACCAAGTACCCAAACTGCAACCCAAAACTCACTTTTACATATTTATTGCAAAGTGCCAGTGCTGCCAGTAAACCTGAATACTGCAGTTTTAGTTTAGAAAAAACTCATATAATTAGCTCACATGCTGACAGAAAGGGCTCTGCATGCCTGCTGCAACACACATGCCATAGGTTTGCCACTACTGATCTAGAACCTTTTAATTTGTATCTTGAGACAGGGTCTCACTACATTATCTAGGCTGGGTTCAAACTTGTGACCCTCCTTCCTCAGCCTCCCAGGGTGAGGTTCACCACAATGCCTGATTTGAATCTGACCTCTAAACAGAAATGATATAAAGCTCAGTTTCTGGCTTTCTTCTCTTCTAGTATATATAATAGGTTAGCTTATTCAGTCCTTGACATTATGATTCCTTTTTGCAATCCTTGACTTTAAGGCAATAAGCTAACAAATCCTACATTTGATTTTTCAATGTGAATGTTTCATAGTATCTCAAACTTAACAGGAACCAAAAGAGAAGCCCTAAATTTCCTTCAAATCTATCTTTCAAGTATCATTCATTGCAGCACTCACCCATGCACTCACCCATTAATTTAATCTAAAAACTTAAAAGTTATTTCTCAAACTAGATTCCTTTTTCTTGACCTTCACATATCCCATCAGCAAGTCATGTCAAATTTAAGTCATGTCTTCAAAAGAAGATACATATATGGTCAACAAGCACTAGAAAATCATCAGTATTGGTGATTAGAGACATGTCACAACCACAATGAGATATCACTTCTTACACACTTGAATGGCCATAATATATAAAGAGGGAGAGGGATAAATTTTGTTGAGAATGCAGAAAAACTGGAACCTTTATATACTGCTAATGAAAATATAAAATGGTGCAGCTTCTGTGAAAAACAGTTTGACTGTTTTCTAAAATAGGTAAACACAAAGTTGCCATATGATCAAGCAATCCTACTCCTATATATACAAAAGAAAACAGGGATTCAAACAGCATTATTATAGAATTATTCATTTTCCATTCCAGAATTGTTCACAACAGCCACAAAGTTGAAACAACCACAGTGTCCATCAATATATGAATAAACAGAAAATGGTACTTTTACACAATTATTATTCAGCCATAAAAGAAATAAAGGTTGGGTACATATTTCATGGAGAAGTCTTGAAAACATTATGCTAAATGAAATAAGCCAGACATGAAATGATAAATATTATATGATTCAAATTAGGTAAAATATCTAGACTAGGTAAATTCAGAGACAGAAAGTAAATTAGAGGTTATGAGGGGCTAGATATAAGGACAAATGGAGAGTTTTTGATAGTTACACAGTTTACGTTTGTGCCTTGACATTAAAAGTCATTAAAGGGCCGGGGATTTAGCTCAGCAGTTCGGAGGCCTGCCTCGCAAGCGCAAGGACCCGAGTTCAATTCCCAGTACCAAAAAAAAAAAAGTCATTAAAATGTCAAATTTTAAGTTAGGTATATGCATTACTACAACTTAAAACAATAATTGAATATTCCAAAAAACACTGAATTGTACACTTAAAGTGGGCAGACACATGTACAGGGCCCTAGGTTTGATTCCCAGTACTACAAAAAATAAAATGAAAAGCATAAGCTGTGGCTGAGATGTAGCTTAGTAGAGCATACATTGTGTGTATAGCATGCTTGAGGCCTTGGGTTTAATCACTACACCAAAAGAAAACAAAAGCAAACAAAAACCAGAGCAATTACATGGTTCATGAATTACATCTCATTAAAACTGCTTTAAAAAAAAACTATCAAATTAGCCCATTAGACTAATCAGTGTAGCAAAAAATAGTCTTTAGTTTAAAAAAAATTATGACTCCTCTAAAGTTCTAAATTTTAGATTTATAAAATTTACTTATTCTCAAATTATTATACTGTAAGTATAAGAAACTACAATTCATATTTATATTACACAGAAGACATGAGTCATAACATGGATTAAATTAATAACATAGTAAATTATTACTAGAGTAAAACTTTTGGGAGGGACTGTTTAGCTTTTTTTTTTAAAGACAGTCTCTTGCTATGTAGCCCAGGCTGGCCTGCTGGGATTACAGAAATGTACCACCATGCCTGGATTGTTTTGTTTTTTGAGACAGTGTCTCACCATGTATCCCAGGCTGGTCTATATCTCAATATACAACCCAGGCTACAGTAGAACTTGGAATCTTCCTGCCTCAATGTACCAAGTGCTGAGATTAAATGCATGATCCATTCCCAATTAAAGCT
>NW_022900945.1:32846629-32864298 GCF_012274545.1 Fukomys damarensis | reverse complement strand
AAAATTTTTTTTTTTTTTTTTTTGGTACCAGGGATAGAAATCAGGACCTTGCACTTGCAAGGCAGGCGGCAGAACCACTGAGCCAAATCCCTGGCCCAATAAAAAATTTTTAAAATACTCAATGTTCTTACTACTAGCTCAACCAGAAAAATGTAAGAACTCAAATGTGTAATTACCAATACATATCTACATATATGTTAATTAAATTATTTACAAACAAAAAAAACCTAGATACCTACTACTGTCTTTGTAGACTAATAAAAGGCAGGCCATTATCTTCAAAACTTCAGCAACAACCACTGCTGTAGAAGATAGATAACGAGGTCCCTCCTCCTTTAAAGTCCTAGAATAACGCATTGTTAGAACCAAACTGGTAGTCTGAAAGACCAAAATTCCCAAAGAAAGGTATTTTAGGTTGGCAGACATTGTTTTATCTTCATTTGCCTGAAAAACAAAATAAACAGAGCAAATAAATAAAATTAGAACACACAGAAATGTCTAACGAGACTGATCTAGACAAGCTGGAAAAAGCACCCTATTCCTCCTTCTAATTATCACAATCAAAAGCCTTGGACGAAAAACACATCAACTTCCAAAGACTTAATGCTATGCAGTCTGTGGGATAGAACCTTGCTAATCTCCACCCTGAAGGAACTAGAGAAGAGGTGGCTCTTCTCCTCCCACAAGCATCTGCAGCCACTGTGAAGTAGAGTACTACTGGCTGTTGCTACACAAGGTGAGTAACAGCAAAGAGGCAGTACCTTCCCTCCTCCCCAGTGACTCTTAATTAATGTAGGAAGTTTAAGGAGCCAGAATCATAATGCTCAAAATGTCTAGGATATAACTCCAAATGAGGAGAGCCATAAAAAATCCAGGAAAAATCTCAATTTGGGTGAATAAGGATAATCAACAGCAACAATGTAGGGATCACAAAGATGACACAATTAACAGGCAAGAATTTCAAAAAAGCTATCACAGAAATGCAGCAACAAGAAATTATGAACGTTTGAATAATTTTAGGACCACAAAGATTAAAAAAATAGTACAGAAGTTATGTGCCTTGCTTCCGCCAATGACAATAAATCCTTATATTTTCCTTAAAATTCAGTTTTACTAAAAGTGATACTTTTTTGATTTTTAAAAATTTTTATTGGAGATTCTCAATATTAGCATGTCTCACATATTAGCAGAGTCTCACATATTAACATGTTACTGTGTACACACACACACTACTCTTACCAGATAGTCTGCTTCTAAAAGTGGCTTGACAATTAAATGTTACAGGATTCTGGGTTGCTCACTTCCTTCTGGAGTTAAATTCCTGGTTCATCACTTGAACAAAGAATTGAACAAAAGAAACAAAAAAGCAATGGCAAAAAGCAAAAGTGAAGAGTGGGGGAGAAACTGGTTCTGCAGAGTGAGCTTGAGCCCAGTAAAGAGAAAAAATGGGTAAGAGCAAAGAGAAAAGTACACTCTGCCTCTGGGAAACAGCATGGGCTATCATGGAAAGTTATGATATCACCACTCCACATAGCTGCCTTTCTTTTATCCTAACCAAATCTCAAGGAAACCCAAAAGAACTTCTACACAGGGGTCTTAATAGGCAGTGCTGGGTCCCAAGCCTCAGGTCAATCTCAGGTCTACGCCATCCTATAGAAAACCTGCTAAAATTCCCATAGAAGTCCACATGCAGGGCTTTGGAAAATTCTGCAAATTCCTTCAGGATTTTGTAGTTAACAGGCAGGCCTACTTCCCCATGCACCTTTTGCCACACCCTAACCTCCTATATCACTAGCATTGATAAAGACACAAGTTAAAAAATAAAAGGCTAGCCGGGTATGGTGGCATAGGCCTGTAATCCCAGCACTTGGGAGGCTGAGGAAGGAGGACCACCACAAGTTCAAGGCCAGTCTGGACTACAAGGAAGAGAGAACAATCATAAATATATATGCACCAAATACCAGGGTACTCAACTATATAAAACAAATATTGGTGTATATGAAAAATCAAATGAGCAATGAAGGACCTCAGTACCCCACAGATAGATCACCTACACACACACACACACACACACACACACACACACAAATCAAATATTAGAGCTGAACAAAATCTTTGAATAGATTTAGTAGATATCTAGAGTATTCCACCCTACAGCAACAGAACATACATTCTTCTCAGCAGCACATGAAACTTTGTCTAAAATAGACCACATACTAGCTCATAGAACACACTTAAGTAAATTCAAAGGAACTGAAATTCTCATGCATATTATCAGATCTAGAAATCAATGGCAAAAGAAATCATAAAAATATGGAAATTAAATAAATACCCTCCTGAAGAACCAAGGGGTCACAGATAAAACTAAAGAAGAAATTAGACAGTTTCTACAATTAAATGATAATGCCAATACGACATACTGGAACTTATGGGATGCAATGAAAGCAAGGCTACAAGGGGAATTTATAGCAGTAAATTCCCACATCAGAAAAACAGAGTGAGCTGAAATAAACCACCTAATGTTGAAGCTCAAGCTTCTAGAAAAAGAAGAGCAAATTAAACTCAAAACTCATATGAGGGAGGAAATTATAAAGATTAGAGCAAAAATTAATACACTTAAGACTAAGAAACAATATAAAGAATCAATCAATCGAAGAGTTAGTTCTTTGAAAGATTAAACTGACAAACCCTTAGCAAAAAATAGTAAAGTATGTGCCAGGGATAAAGCTCAGTGGCATGCACCTGGCCAGCAAGCACAAGGCCCTGGGTTCGATTCCTGGTACAAAAGAGAAGTGGAAAAACAAAAAAGGACCATGAAAAATCAATCTAACAGCTGCTAGATGATGCAAAGAAGAAAACAATTTTTATTGGAATCAATGAAAAAACAGCATATAGTGCAAAGTTGTTCACAGAAGTAACGGCAGAAAACTTCCCGAGCAGGAAAAAGAATTTGACATACAGATAAATGAGGCAGGGTGTGGGGATTTAGTTTAGTGGCATACACCTGCCTCCTAAGCAGTAGGTCCTGAGTTCAATCCCCAGTACCAGAAAAAGAAAAAGGAAACAAACAAACAAATGAGGCATATAAAACTCCAGTTAGTCATGATAAAAAAAAAAAAAAAATCTACCCCAAGACATAATAGTCAAGATTCCAGAATTTCAACAAATCAAAAAAAGGAAAGAAAAGACTCAAATCTGTGCAATTAAGAATGAAAAGGGCAAAATCACAGTGGGTCCTGCAGAAATCCAGAAATGGACAGATTTCTAGATACATATGAATTGCTAAAACTTGATCAAGAAGATATAAAAATTTTCATATAACCCAATTATCAGTCCATGAAATCGAAGATGTAATTAAAACCTACCAATCAAGAAAAGCCCAGGTCTTGATGAATTCACTGCTGAATTCTACAAGAAATTTAGAGACGATCTAATGCCACTACTTCTGAAACTCTTAAATGAAATTGAAAGTAAAGCAATACTCCCAAAGTCATTCTTGTAAGAAAGTATTACTCTGACACAAAAACCAGAGGATACAACCAAAAAGGAGAATTACAGACCAATCTCCTTAATGAACTTAGATGAAAAAATCCTTAGTCAGATACTGACAAACAGAATGCAATAAATTACCAAGATCATATACCCTAACCAAGTAAGATTCATGTCAGGGATGAAATTTTTGTTGTAGTGAAAATATTCTGTGTGGTGGTTATATGACTATATCCACTGATTAGAACTCTATGAATTTGATACCTAAAATGGGTAGGTTTTATTGTACATAAAGCAAATCTAAATAATTTAAAAAATAAAGGTCAAAGACAGAATAATAAATAGTATTCCTCACCAGGCTTTATTCTAAGCTTTGGTATTGACTCTGATATCTTTGGATTAATGCCAAGGATGTTCTGTTATTCTGTTCCTCACCTCACCATTTCCATGATTCTGTCTTCCACCTCAAATTCTTTGAAAATGAAATTTGTTTGTAATTCTTCAGAGCTCTCAGAATCAAGTTGCCATTTATGGTTCTAAATATGACAACTTTGTCCCCATAACTCCTAATTATTTTAATAGCATATAATATATTCAAAAAGATTAAATAATCATTATTTAGTGCCTACATGAGGCTAAGTATCATGGTTACAGAAATACCTTTTCTGGAAAACATAGAGTTTAACTCACTAAATTTGCCAATTCCCACTCTCAACTGAAACATAGCCTAAATAAAAACAATGCTACACCATGGAAAGAAGGATAAATTCTCTAATTGTGAATACATACTGTCACCTTAAATACACACACATAATTATTGGGGAAAATTATCTTAAGCATTTCATTTGAATCTCAGAGATAAAAATTAAATAATATACCACTTTGTAATACAGAAGACCAAGCTCATAGGAAAGAACACGTAGACTTCTTTACAAACCAGCTACCTCACTTTTGTAAACATGCTATAGCCAAAGAATTTTTTTTTTTTTTTTTTTTTTTGTACCGGGGATTGAATTCAGGTCCTTGCGCTTGCAAGGCAGGCCACCGAAAAAGAATCTTAACATGAAAAAAAGCATTTTAGAGGTGAAAGATGGTTTTGAAATCATCAGATGTAATCTCTTCATTTTTAAAATGAAGAACACAGTGAATAAGACAGATCACTTACTCAAGGTCACATACCTAGTATTTAGAAATGTCAGGTCATACATACAGTTAAGTATCAGCTTCCCTGGCTCACACTACATTCTACTGCAAAACTCTAGGACATCTTGGTGCCTTGATCTCTATACAGAAAGAAGGTAAGTTGTCAGCACCCTATAGTTGGCATAGACATCTGATTTACCTGGAAAATGTCAAACAATGACTTCAGTCTGTTCAAAGAAGTCTTTTGTTTATATTCTGTGTTACCAAGATCATAATGTACTTAACTCCTTTGCAAATGCAAATTTAAGAGTCAGTTTCTAACCACTCAATATGGACAGGGATATACCTCAGTGGTAAAGTGCTTATCTAGCATATGCAGGATTTGAGCTTTATTCCCAGCATATTACTTCTTTTTAATGGTTTTTTGTTGTTGTTAACTGCTGTGTTGTTTTTTTTAAGAGCGTTTCTAGTTAAAGTATAATTTTAAAAGAAAAAGTAGAAAATTTAAAATTATATTAATGAAATTCTGTGCCATAATGACACCACAAAAAGATATTCAATGACAACTTGATATAGTTTCTGTCAATAATTTTTCCTTATTTAGTTGTTTTTTACAAATCCCTAAGGCCCTACTCCACCTCTCCTCCCCCCTGCCCCTCCCACCTCTGTTTCCTGGCTGCTTTGCTCTAGCACACACTCCCTGGCATGATATTCTCCTTCGCCATCAGCCCAAAGCAATGCAGTCAATAAACTGTGGACTGAAATCTCTGAAACTGTCAGCCAAAGCAAATTTTCCTCTTTTAAGTTGTTTATCTTAGGTATATTTCTTACAACAACAGGATTACCGAAAGTTTAAGGCCAGCCTGAAGTACATAGGGAGACCCTGTCTCAAAAAAGAAAAACAAAAAGAATTGTAAAAGTATAAGAGTACCAAGAATATAATATATACATAATTTCATCACTGAATTAAAAAGCATCAATTCTGTAACATTTGCTTTTTCTTTTTTCTTTTTTTTCATTAAGTTTATTGGTACTTTTTAGGTATACAGTACAGTTACATTCATCATTGGGATCTTGTACCTTATTTCCTCCTTTTAAAATAGTATTAAAATTGTGCTGGGATTTAGCTCAGTGGTGCTGCCACCTGCCTTACAAACATAAGGACCTAAGTTCAATCCCTGGTACCTCCCCCCAAAAAAATCATGTCAAAGTTCTCTTTAATCCACACCTCCAAGTCATATTCCTTTACTCCTCTGTGGAGTAATCTATTATGATGAATTTGGTGTATATATTTCTGATCTACTTTTTAAATTTTCATATAAATATAAAAATACACCCATGAGTCCTAATATTTTATATATACAATATCAAACTATATACACTACTCTGCAATTTTATTTCAGTTGTCATTGCTGCTATGGCTTATGTTTCAGTGTCCCCCCCCCATAGCCTCATGCAGTCACAGGTGGGGCTTTTTCAGAGGTGGCTGAATCTAGTGTGTGACTGATTCATGGTGTAATGCTAGGATTAAGAGTGAATTAAGAATTAAGAATGGGTGATTACTACATCAGTCCACTAATTGCTTTGGCACCATCCTAATTCCAGTAGTCAGGATATAATATAAGGGACAGAAAAAGGCTTGTCTTATCTCTTGCTTCCTTTGCTACCTTCTACATGCCATGAACTGTTTCTCCTCAGCAATACCTGTCTGCCATGCCACTGTGCCTTAAAACCAGCCAATTGTAGACTGAAACCTCTACAAACTGTGAGCTAAACCTTTCCCCCTTCAACTTTCAGTATCAGGTATTTGGTCTCAGCAACAAGAGAAAAGTAACTAATAGCCCCAATATGGCATCATTCTCCAGGGTGACCAACCTGCAACATGATGGCAGGTTGATTTTACTAGACCACTTCCATCATGAAAGAGACTGCATTTTGTCCTTACTAACATACACACTTATTCTGAATATGGATTTGCCTTTCTTGCATGCTATGCTTCTGCCAAAACTACCATCCATGGACTCCCAGACTGCCTTATCCACCATCTAGGAATTGCACATAGCACTGCTTCTGATCAAGGAGTACATTTTATGGCCAAAGAAGTGAGGCAGTGGGCCCATGCTTATGAAATTCACTTGTCTTACCATGTTCCTCAGCATCCAGAAGTGGCTGGATTGATAGAAAAGTAGAATGGTCTTTTGAAGACGCAGTCACAGTACCAGCTAGGTGGCAGTAGCATGCAGGGCTGGAGAAAGGTTCTTCAAAAGGCTGTATATGCTTTGAATCAACATCCACTATATGGTACTGTGTCACCCATGACAGGATTCATGGGTCCAGGAATCAAGGGGTAGAAATAGGAAATGGTACCATTCACCATTACCCACCCCCCAATAATCCACTAGCAAAATTTTTGCTTCCTGTTCCTGTGAGCTTATGTTCTGCTGGCTTAGAAGTCTTAGTTCCAGAAGAGGGAAAGCTTGTACCAGGAAGCATAACAATGATTCCACTGAACTGAATACTAAGACTTCTTCCTGGTCATTTTGGTCTCCTCATGCCTCTGAGGAAACAAGCTAAAAATGGAATCACAGTCTTGTCAAGGGTGACTGAACCAGACTATCAAAAGGAAATTGGACTATTATTCCATAATGGAGGAAAAAAAGAATATACTTGGAGTGTAGGAGATCCCTTAGGAGGCCTCCCAGTATTACCATGGCCTGTTATTAAAGTCAATGGGAAACCACAACTTAATCCAGGCAGAATGACAAATGGTCCAGAACCTTCAGGAATGAAGGTATGGGTCACTATACTAGGGAAATAACCAAGACCTACTGAGGTGCTTGCTCAAGGCCAAGGGAATACAGAATGGATTCTAGAAGGTAGTTCTAAATACCAGCTATGACCCCATGATCACTACAGAATGAGGACAGTAATTGTACTAGTTTTTTCTTAACATGATTCTAATATAATATAATTTTGATAGACTTAAATACTGGTTCTTAAGCATTGTTGGACCAGGGATTTAGCTCAGTGGTTCTGTCACCTGCCTCACAAGCATAAGTTCCCAAGTTCAATCTCCAGTGCCAAAAAGAAAAGAATTGTTTAGCCTGTGTTCAAGTTAGAAAGTGTTAAGCATACGCATCACCCAAAGAAAACTTGCCTTTTATTCTGGGGAGGGAATTAGTGCATTTCTGTTTGTACACAGGACAGTTATAACATGTTAGGCATAATTATGAGCTTGTCCTTGTATCTGGAGACTGGTTTAAATAAATGTGTCCAGTTGTCAAGTTGACAAGGGCTGGACTGTGATGGTTGATTGATTGTGTCAATCTGTGTAACAGAAGCTCAAGTAAATTGGCTCAGACCCACCCTAGGACAGCTTGTTGCCCAGATAGTATAAAGGAGAAATGCAGAAGGACAAATCTACTTCTGTTTCTTTGCAGTAGACCCAGTCTTCGCCTTCACTTTAGACATCATCTCCTGGCTTCCTGCACAGACTCTTCAGCTTTTCACACAAACCCATCAGCCTCCTGATACAGACTTGCACAGGACCCTGCAGTGAATTCTAGATTTCACTCAATCCTTTGTTCTTCTGCGTACAGACAAACCCTCTGCACTCGTCTACATCTGACAGTCAGTGACCGCTGTAAGCCAATCTTAGGAATTCTTATATATTTGTATATCTTGTATTATATCTGTTTCTCTAGTAAACACTGATACAGTTGATTTGTCATCTGTGTTGATACAGTCCTGGTTCACTGCTATTAACTCTATAATGTTCCATCAAATGAATGGAGCTTCCATTTACTCTTTCTCCTAGTGATGAACATTTCCAATCCTTTATAATGTCTTACATTTTTTTCAACAGGTAGCTACTAAATATTATATAAACCATACATATCTTAAAGCTATTTTTCTAAAATTTATTTTACACAATTTCTCAGATCCTGTCTAGCTCTGAAAAACACATAGTAGGCATAGTGTACACACCAACATTTGGGCGACTAAGCCAAGAGAATCTAGAGTTTGAGACCAGCCTGAGCTACACAGAAAGTTCAAGGACAGCCAAAAATACACACACACACACACACACACACACACACACACACACTTCCTTTATTTTAATTGCAATGTTCAGACTGTACCCAAGATCTTGAGTATGATAGGCAAACCCTCTCTACCACTAAGCTATATCACAACCCTTTTTATTTTGAGGCAAGGTCTCCCAAGGCTGGCCTTGAATTTGTAATCCTTTTGCTTAGCCTCCTGAGTAGTTTGGGATACCAGGCATGTGCTACCACACCCAGCTGAGTATTTGTTTTTCTTTGTTTAGAGATTTTTGGTACTAGGGATTGAACCCACAGCCTTGTGCTTGCTAGTCAAGCACTCTGCCACTGAGCTACATTCTCAGCTCAAGTTTTAGTATTTTTTAAAATCTCACTCGTTGGAGGAAAATCCATTCATTTGGATTTAAGGTCTAGTTAGAATTTACTTTTGCATTTTGTACAAAAAAAAAAAAAGAGTACAGTAATAAGGTCATTTAGAGTTCAAGGATATTCCCAGTAATTATTTCATAGTCTTAGGGGGAAAAAATAGGGGAATGAGGATATAGCTAAGTAGTAGAATACTTGTCTAGCATGTGTAAAGTCCTCGGTTTAATCCCCAGCACTGAAAAGGACAGGCAGACAGACAAAGAAGGGGGTGGTGGGAAGAAAAGAGAGAAAAGGAGAGGGGAGGGGAGGGGAGGAGAGGAGAGGAGAGAATGGAAAGGGAAGCATGAGGAAGAAGGAAGGAAGGAAGGGAAGGAAGGGAGGATGGAAGAGAAGGAAGGGAGCGAGGAAAAGAGGGAAAGAAAAAGAAAAGGAGACCCAAAGATAGGAGATAAGACAAAACAAAAACAGTAGACAGATAAGACAGAAGCCGAAGCAAAAAAAAAAAAAAAAAAAAAAAAACCCCCAAAAAAAATTTAAAAAAAAAAAAAAAAAAAAAAAAAAGCCCCCGAACACAAAGGGAAAGAGCCCCATGTGCCAGGGAAAGCTAGAAGGCAGGAGAGTAGAGGAACAGATGCTCTCCTAGTGGCAGTGGCTCAGCTGAAAAATGATAACTCATTGTTTCAAAAGACAAGGGCCTGGATAAACTGAGATAGGCCATGGGAAACTGAGGGACAAAAGTCTGCTCCTTCTGAAGTCAAAAGCCTAAGCTAAAAGTGGCAACCGCTTTGTTTCACTGTCTCATTTTCACATCCCTCCAAAACAGCCCAACAAAAGTGTATATGAACTCATGAACTTGGGTGCCTCCTTTGCCACCTCCCTTGAAGACCTTCTCAGCTAACAAGGGCTTTCTTTATGTTTTCTTTCTTGGTTTTTTGAGACAGGGTCTCACTATGTAGTTGAGACTGGCCTGGAACTCACTATGCAGCCCAGGCTGGTCTCGAACTCGCAGCGATCCTCCCGCCTCCCGAGTGCTGGGATTACAGGTGTGCGCCATCACGCCCGGCTCTTGGTGTTTTCTAATGAACTGTACTGGGTTCATTTCCCACTGCTGTCCTGTCAGCCTCATTCAGCCTCATTCTTCATCATCTTAAGGACAAAATTTCAGAGGGAAAAATTGGTGAAGGAAGGGAGGAAGGAGGAAAGGAGAGAAGGAGAGAGGGTGGGGATGGGGAAGGAAGGGGGAAGAAGAGGAGGGGAAGAAGGAAGAAGAAAGAACAAAAGAGAGGAAGAAACAAGGAAAGAAAGAGCGAGAGATAGATTCACCTTTTTAGTAACACTGTTTTGTGGTGCTGGGTATGGAACCCAGGGCTTTATACATGCTAGTTTCCTGCTCTATTAGAAAGCCATATTCCCCATTTCACCAACTCCTTATCATCTACAGGTTCCTATACTTTGTAAGTCAAACAACTTTTCATTGTTTTTCTTTTTTCCTTTCTCCCTCAAGGTGTCATGTGTCAGTTTATATGATGATAAAACCTGTGTGTAATTTACAGTGCTGTAAATTTTCAACTTGCTTTCACAGACTGCAGAATTTCTTTTACTACATTCAAGTAAAATAGCATTCAAATATTTCTTCAACTATACAAATACAAAATCTATCTGCCTTCTAATGTTGAAATTAAAAAAAATTAGTCAGGTTTTTTTGTGTTAGTTTGTTTGTTTTTTTAACTAGGGACTGAAGCCAGTAATGGTGGTGCACACCTATAATCCCAGCACTCAGAAGACTGAGGCAGGATTGCCTGAGTTTGGAGGGCAGCCTGGGTTATACAGCAAGTTCAAGGGTTCAAGGCCAGTATGAACTACATAAGCAAGACCCTGTCTCAAAAGAAAGTAGAAATAAAAAAAAAAATAAACTGGGGATTGAACCCAGGGAGGGCTGAGCTACATCCCCAACCCTTTTTATTTTGAGACACAGTCTCATTAAATTGCTCAGGCTAGCCTCAAAATTGTGATTATTTGGCCTCATCCTCTGGAATAGCTGGGATTACAGGCATGCAACGCCATGATTGACTTCTATTACTGTTTACATGAAGTCAGTTATGTGGAAAATAAAATGACTTAAATATAGTTCCACCATACTTGGCTAGTATTATCGTACTCTTTACATAAGGTCAGTGATTTGGAAAATAAGATGACTGAAGTGTACCTTTAAGATTTCCTTCTAATGTAAGGTACCACATAACATGTACTCCTCCTACCTCCCATTTCCCTAGCCCTGTGCTACTCTGCCCTTCCATTTTCTGCTAGGATCATTTCCCACCAGAAGGCAAAAGTTAAAGATATTTTACAAGGAACACAGACTAATATAAGAGCCATGTAGGAACAACAAGCCCTAATCATTATGAAAGCTTCAAGACTAAGGAGACAAGAGACAGAAGTAAAAAATGTAGGCAACACACAACTATCCAGATGGCAAGCAGCCATCAGATATTTAAGAAACTGCATGGTCAGCCATTATGAAGAGCATTATGTATACAATAATGAAAAAGACTATTTCTTTTCTAGCACAGAAGACACATATTAGCTAAACATGTAATCCCAGCACTTGGGAGGGTGAAGAAGGTGGAGTTCAATGCCAGCCTTGGCTACATATTGAGTTCAAGACTAGCTTGAACTACATAGCAAGACCCCATCTCAAACAAACAAAAAACCCCAAACAATTCAAGAAACAAGGGGGGGGAAGAAATAGTGAACGTAATAAGTAATAAACTGCTATAACAGTAAAAAAAAATTACAGGGTACAACAGGAAAATACCCCAACGAAAAGTATGGCTCTAATTACGGTCCTAGGGGCTTCCTTTATCCTCTCTATCCTGCTCTAGGTCAGTTCTTCATCCTAACTGCTGACCACACTGAGCAAAGTATTGTAGATACCTGAAACAAATATAAGTCTTGGGGGCTGAGGATATAGTCAGTCAGTGATAGAACACAAGCTTAACATTAGCAAGGTCCTGAATTCAATCTCCAGCACCAAAATAAAAAAGAATGCTTATCCTTCTTCTTCTTTTTTTTGTGAGACAAGATCTTACAAGTCAAAGTCCAGGCTGGCCTCTGAACTGTCTATGTAATCCAGTCTGGCCTGCAACCTTAGATTCTCTTGCCTTCTTACATGCCTGCACCTCCAAGCCTGGCTCATGTTTATCTATTTAATTCAGCCTGATGATAAACATGAAAGATGAAGAACCTCAACTGTGGTGACACACATGCCTATAATACCAGCACTCAGGGAGGCTAAGGCAGAAAGACAGCAAAATCAAGCCAGGTCTGGGCAATGTAGCAACTTAAAATGAGATGCTCTCTCAAAATAAAAAAATAAAAAAGGGGCCAGGGATCTAGCTCAGTGGGAAGGCCTTGGTTTCAACCAGAGGAAGAAAAATAAAACCTTTCTCCATGGTATTCACAAATGATAAAAATTTTAGGAAAATATGCTTATCAATAAAAATGAATTTACTGAAACTTAACAGAAATATAGAATGGGCCATTTTATATGAATCTATGGTTTGATAAACTGTCAAAGATTTTAAATCTTTTAATCCTAGCTGGGGACTGTGTTTGGGTAATCAGTAGAACACTATCACCCTTCCCAAAGGGTAAGATTCCAAAGCTAGAATTCGAATGTTGCATAGTTTCTTTGGCTTTTTTAACCACACTCTTTCTAAACATAAGATTGTAACCCTTCCCTGGTAAACCTACAGTCTTAGAAATTTATGTATACTATAAGGTTATGGGTTCAAACTATAGAGACTATGAATTGAATTAATTATGTTTGTTCAATATTCACTGTTAAGTCTCATATCACTCTGCCTAGTAAATGAGATAGGCTTCTGACTCTCTCAACTCACAGAATATGAATTCTATCCTCACAGAATATGAATTGCATTAATTATGTTTGTACAATGTTTACTGTTCAAGACTCACATCACTCTGACTATGGAGGGAGAAAGGCTTCAGACTCTCAACTCTATACTCCATACAGAAGATATCTTAATGAAATGTAGATCTGATCACATTCCTTAGCCACTGTAACTGACTCCTTACCAAATAGAAATGTAGTCCAAATTCTCTCATATAGAACAGCTCCTCATAATCTGGCCCCAGCCTAAATTTTCTGCTATAAACTATTACCAGTGGCAAACACATTCCTTCCTGCTTTTCTGAACAAATATTTGTGTAGAAAAATAAACTCTAGGGATGGAGGTGTAGGTGAGTGGTAAAGAACATGCTAGTATATGTGAGGGCCTGGGTTCCATTCTTAGGATTAAAAAAATTCTTTCCCCTTCTCTACCACTAGAAGTTCTATGTATCTTACAGGGTTGAAAATACAGGTCTTTCATTGAAGTTTTCTAAGTCTTCCAAGCAGAATAAGTCTTTCCCCTACTATATTTCCATGCCATTTTGTATATAAGCACTCAAACTCAAAGTAATTTGTTGACATATATACATTTCCTTTTTCCATTTATCATTGTATTTCCTGTAGCTTCTTACCAGTCCATCACATATTAGATATTTACTGTGTTACACTTATAAAGATAAAAGAACTCCACGATATGTAAATCCTAACAAGAGAATGATCCCTTTTTGAACTAGATCTTTCTGTACAATAAATAAGACAGATCCAGCCTAAAACTGGTTTTCATTAAATGTTTTCTAATAACTTCATTAAGAGAAGTTAACACACAGTTTTGAGCATCTACAATATGTCAGATATCATACTAGGCATTTACGAGCATCAAAAATGAGAGGGGGGAATGGGATAAAATAAAATTCATTTAAAAAATAAACTGATAAGTTGGAAACTAAAAATAAATAAATAAATAAATAAAAAGCATGCATCACTTGTTTTACAGATTAAGAAACTGAGATTCTGAGATATTAAGTATATGGTTTACCTTGTATTAATATGTCATAGTTCAAACAGAAACAAGATTTTTCTCAGTCAGCCCATGGTCTTTGCAGTAAAGCCCATGTTTAAGCATGTTTAAGAAGCTAGGCGTGGTGGCACATGTATGTAAATCCCAGTACTCAGAAGCTGCAGCAGAAGAACTGTGCAGAGTTCAAGACCAGTCTGAAGAATATAGAGAGACCCTGTCTCAAAAACACCTCCCCCAAAAGGCATGTTTGAGGGTCAGTCACAATACATGAAAGCATGCCTCTGGAATCAGACTGTAGCAACACATCTGTGTCCCTCCCTTCCTTCATCTCTAAAATGGGAGTACATAGGGCCAGGGATTTGGCTCAGTGGTTCTGATGCCTGCCTCACAAGTGCAAGGGGCCCAAGTTTGATCCCAGGTACCAAAATAAATTAAAAAATAAAATGGGAATAAATAATAGTATAAACTGCATAGGACAATTATGAAGAATAAAGAATATAAATCAAGAGGGAGAGGTTAAAATGGGTTACGTACATGTACCAACTCCCCATGATGAATGTGATCATTATTTACTGCAAATACATACTAATAAAAGTTCTTAAAAATAAGTAATAAAAAAAGAATATAAATCAAGAAAATAAATCAATGATGCATGCTTAAGAGTCCTCGCTACTTGGGTGACTGCAGTGGGAAGATCACTTGAAAACATGAGTCTGATTCCAGCCTGAGCAACACAGTGACACTATGTCACAAAAACCAAATGAAAATCACACCAAACAAAAAAATTGAAAATCAGAGCACTGCACTTCTATATTAATGGAGACAATTAAGTTGAATGTACTTAGCATATACTTGCTCTTTTTGAGGACTAAAACCTACATTAAACTACTAATTCAGAATAATCTAAACTCCAATAATAAATTCATTCCCAATCAGGTATATTGGTACACAATGGAATCCCTCCTACTTGGGAAATCTAAGGCAAGAAGATCAAAACTTTGAGACCATCCCAGACAACTAGCAAATAAAATAAAAAGCTGGGAATGTAGCTCAGTGGTACAGTGCTTAACTAACATTTGTAAGGCCCTGGTTTCAATCACCAGTACTGAAGAATATAAATAAATTAAATGATTATCATGAATGATATTATTAACTACCAGTCTGATGTTCAAGTTATTTTAGTTACCCAGACAGGTTTACAGTTTACTGTTATATTTCAAGCAATTTCATCAAAACAAAAAGGACTGGGAATAGAGGTCAGTGACAGAGTGCTTGCCTCATATGATCAAGGCCCTATGTTCAGTCCTTAGTATTGAAAAATAAAATAAATTTCCACAGCTGACTGACATCAAATAGAGACCCTCCTCTCAAAACTTCAGGAAAGGGAAAAAAAACTTCAAATGTCATACCTTTTAGCTACCAAATGGGAAGATTAGGCTTTCAACTGAGAAATTATTTCCTTTAATTCTATCATTGATCCAGTCATCCATTCAACATATTGAGTTCCTACTTAGTAAAAGGAATATGGGGATACAAAGTATAACCATATCCAGTACATTAGAACAGCCCAAAGAATGTATGTGGGAGCAATGGCAAATTATTTGACTTGCCTGTCATTATTCTACCTCAAAGATTTATTACTAGGATAAAATAAGGTACTGACATACAAAACAGGCATTTTCAAATATAAGGTTATTAATAAAAATTAGAAATAAGGTTATACTACAAGAGTTATCCTTGTCTCTAGAACCAATATGAGCTTGTTTTATTATATCATTTAATGTAACAAAACTGTAAGAGTGTAAAATATCCTGTATTAAAGTGATAAAATATCAGTATTAAAGTGATAAAAAATTTAAAAGGTACAATTACTTTCCTTAGAGAGCTTACATTCTAGTAGGAATAATAAAACTCTCCGATAACTAAAATACAATGTAAATTTAGCAAGTAATATTAAGACTTATAAAGCCTACCACACAAGAGAAAAAGAATCAGGCAGATGGTATTTTTCAGAGTTTCATAAAGTAGAGACAGATTTTAAGGCTCTAAAGGGTAGAATTTCCTCAAAGATGAGAAAAACCTTCCTTATAGAAAAAAATATATATAAGCAAAGATTAAGGTAAAAACATATATAGCATTGTTCAGAAATCTCACTTCAAATTACTCCAGTTTAGCTACAAAATATAGGATGTGTTATAATTTTTTAAAAACAAAAAGGTCATATTAATTTGAGTTATACAAAGATTTAATTTATTTTTTGTTTGTTTTTTGAGACAGGGTTTTGCTTTGTTGTACAGGCAGGCCTTGAACTCACTATGTAGATAGACCACACTGATCTCCAACTCTCAGAGATCCTCCTTCCTCAGCCTCCTATGTGCTGGGATTACAGGCATATACCACATGCCCTAAGACTTAAATTTCAAAGGGCTTTCAATGACAATAATATAAAATTTATTCTGGGCTGGGGACATAGCTCAGTGGCAGAGCACTTACCTAGCAAGCATAAGGCCCTAAATTCCATCCCTAGCACCACCGAAACTAAACAAAACAACAAAAAAACTATTCTGGAGCCAAAAGAAAGTCACTGAATATCACTGAGAGAAGAATGACCAAAAGATGGCATAAGTGCTTTGGATTTTAGAAATAATGACAAAGGCTGGGAGTAAGCACTTGTCCAATATAGCTCTGGGGCTTCATTCCCAGCACCCAAGGGAATGGGGTGGGGAGGCGGGGGGTGGGGTGGTGGTAATTATGTAGAAGAGTGACTTCAAGTGGGGCAGGCTGAAAGTGCCAAGTCCAGTTTGGAAGCTACTGGTATAAAAAAAGAAAGATGCTCACAGTGGGGGTGGGAATGCAAAGGGGAAGAACTAGGGAGGAAAGTTAGGGTTACCCAGGCGCAGTGGCGCATGCAGGAGACTGAGGCAGGACTGCTGCGAGTTCATGGCCACCCTAAGCTACAGTGGATTCAAGACCAGCCTTAACTACATAGCGAGAATAAAGGAGGGAGGGGGAGAGAAAAAGAGAGTGAAAGAGATAACTTTAAAGTCATCCCTTTTAAAGGAAACAGGTAACCTGAGTTTACCAATGAAAGACTGCCAAATGAGAAATACCAAATTTCATGTTTAATTACCAAACATTTAACTACCTAATGGTGATTAAAAACTTAACTCTAGTTCCGTCTTCACATACTGCATTCAATAAAATGTAATAAAAGACTCAGGCTTCTACTCTAATGAGAATTCAGTCATTTACTAAAGCAAGGACCATCATTACATTTGACACTCTTTAATTCATTTGAACTAACCTTCCTGAATTAAGAGGTGCTTTCGATAATTTAAATAAAAATGTTAGTTAAAATCCTCAGTTCCAGGGCCGGGGATTTAGCTCAGTGGTGCCGTGCCTGCCTCGCAAGCACAAGGTCCTGAAATCGATCCCCGGTACCGGAAAAAGTTCCTCAATATTCAGAGCCCTCCTCCAACACACCAACACGCACACACCGTTGCGACCCTTACACACCCTGAAATAGTCCTCGCCTTCTGACTCGCCTTACCATGGGCAGCCTTTCCGTTTCTTGACTTCCCTGTGGCATCACGGGCGCCAACTCCCCTTCGGGCGCGTCCGTCCCTAGCACAGGGTCGCACGCCGAGCGGGAGCCCAGCGTGCGGTGCCCGGGGGG
>NW_022900945.1:32826233-32846169 GCF_012274545.1 Fukomys damarensis | reverse complement strand
GCCGCCGGCTCCCGCCAGCGTCTCTGGTGCCACCTCGTTGCAGCCCAGGCGTTTCCGGGTTCCCGCGGTCCCGTCCCCCAAATGGTCCGGCTTCCGCCTTGGCCCGGGCAAACGCCGTTCCCGGCTTGGCTCTGGCGGCCCCAGTGCTGCGCTTCTCAGTTCCGTTCCTAAAGCGACCGAGTCTGGCTCCTCCGCAAGCGACCTGGCGCCGGCTTCGCCGCTGCCTTCGCCGAGAGCTCTGCCTCGCGTTTTACCTCTCAGGGAAAGCGGCAAACCAGGTGCTTTCAGCCCCGGCCCTCCGCAGGACTATAAGGTTGTAGCGAGTTCCACTGTGATGAGCTGCTAAACGAAGGGCAAAGTCCTTAGGGCAAAGGACTCTGGTAAGTGTGGGGAGGCGTATCCTGAAATCAAACCAACCTGCTCCTAAAAATTACTCAGTTGTGAGACCTGAATGAGCTGAGTGACTTCATGCTGGCCTACTAAGGACCCAGAGACTGTTTCCCCCTTCCCTTATCAAACATCAGGGAAAACAGCTCAATGTGCAAAAACCTTCTTGCGCTAATTGCAAGCTTGATTAACAAGCCTGCCCGGGAACAGATGGTATGTTAGAGGTGACCATAAAATACTACCCCTGTAAGATAAGTGTAAGATGAGTAAATGTGTTTAAAGTTTCTTCCCCTTCCAGCTGTGAGAAAGCCCTGACCTATGTTTGAACTTCTTTATTTGGAAAAGACCTATAAAACCTATGCACAATCCTGTATCGGGGCTTCACTTCTCTTAGAGAGTGGAGTCCACACTTGCGAAATAAACTCCCTTCAGTTTTATCTGTGTCCCGGTATTCGGTGTTCTCTCGCTGGCTTGGTATAACATCAGTGATCAGAAGACAAACCAGGTTCGATCTGACGCAAGTTCCAACCAGCAGTCGGGCAGGAAGCTTGTTCGGCTGCAAATGACCTTTGTACTCTGAGACCTTGAGGCTCGGGAAAACCCAGTGGTGACACCAGTGGGCCTAGTGCCATTAACCACCAAAGAAGAAAGCCTTAGAGGGAGACATCAGAGTTGTGAGGGGCTTAGCCCTTTCTGGCGGAATGAATCCCACACGTTTTCCCCACTACCACCACCACCACCGCCGCCGCCGCGTTTCTAGAGATTGAACCCAGGGTCTCGCACCTGATCCGTCACTCTGCCACTGCGCTACATCCCAAAGCTTTTTTTTTTTTTTTTTTTTCCTAAATTACTCCGTCTGGTCTTACATGTTCAATTGTCCTGTCTCAACCTCTTGAGTAATTAGGATTACAGTAGAGGTTCGCTCCAGGCACATAGCAAACATTTCTTTTTAAAGGCTTTTCTCTGTCTTTGGAGTTCTGTAGGTTGGGGGGGGGGTTTGCTTTGCTTTGTTTTTTGTTTTTTTGTTTTTTTTTTAATTTTATTGAGTTTATTGGTACATTTTAGGGATACACTACAGTTACATTCATTGTTGGGATCATGTACCTTTACATGGCAAGTCTTGATTCTCATTTTTTCCCCTTACCTCTGCCCTCCCTTCACCCCCTCCTCCCCTCCCCATCTACAAACACTTTATTTTCATCTTTTCATTCTCTCACATTTTTTTCTTTTCCCTTTTTGTTCTTCCCCTACGCATCACACTGCTTTGTTTTTTGAGACAGGGTCTTGCAGTGTAGTTCAGGATGGCCTTGAACTCCCTATCTAGTCCAGGCTGGCCTAGAATTTGCTGATCTTCCTGCCTCGGGGCCCCACCTCCACCTCCACCCCCACCCTGGTGCTGCTGGGATTACAGGTGTGCATCACCACTCCTGGCTCCTCTATCTTTGTTGAAATTCTCCAACCACTGCAGCCTAGTCAGGTGATGGCCAGCCCGAAATTAACATTCTAGGTCCAGTGTGATAATCAAGTGGTGAAAATGGTAGAGTAGGGTTATGCCCTTTCCTTTAACTCACTGCTGCTATAAAGTAAGTTTATGCCTTTTTTTCATGCAAATGATTAAAACTATGCCATGGGAGACACATTTAGAAAACAGAGTGCTGAGTGTGGTGGTGCTCAAGGCTGAGGCAGAAAGATAAAAAATTCCAGTCTAGCCTACGCAGTTTAGCAATTAGTGAGACCCAGTCTCAAAATTTAAAAATAGGAAAAGGCCTGGGCTCAATCCCCAAGGAGGGAGGGGGAGAGAGGGACAGGAAGGAAGAGGAGATGGAGGAAGAGAGGGAAGGAATGACGAAGGCAGAGGGAGACAGAGAGAAACGAATGATTGTGTTAGCACAGTGACTTTAAGTTTTTCTACAATGTGACCTTGGAATAATTCTTGGAAGGTGGAATATATGTTGGACCTTAATACTTGTCCATTTTTTTTCCCACAGCTGGGGATCAACTCAGAGCCCTGTGCATAATAGACAAGCACCCTACCACTTAGCTATTCTCCCAACCTTTCTCAAATTTTTTAAAAACTAAAATGTGCCTGGTATATGATAAAATGTGCTAGGCACTATTCTAAGTGTGTGTGTGTGTGTGTGTGTGTGTGTGTGTGTGTACACATATACAAATATTCACTCAGAAAACAGTAGGTGCTCAATAAATGTGTGATTGTAAAGTGAAAGATTAAAAGTACTTTTAAAACCAAGTTCAATCCCTGGTACCCCAAAAAAAAGGACTTTTAAAATAAATGGACAAAAAAAATACACTTTATAACATAAATTCTTTAAAGAAAAGACTGAAAGTGACCAAAGGTATCTCTATCCAAATAGTTACATTTTTTTCCCCAAAAAAGAAATTTTTGATGCTTAGAGAATTAGACTTCAGGTGTATAGGCATTGCTTTATCATATATTTTGTTTCTACATTATTATAGTTCCTAAAACTATTGAATTGAAATTACAAGCCAAGAGCAGGAAAAAACAGTTAATTTAGTTGTTTCAAGGTGCCAGATTAGTGGAATCAGGCTTGTTCTAGTTAGTTCTTCAGGGGAAGGGAGGTTTTTGTAAATAAAACTGGAAAAGATTGCCAAAAATTATCTACTTGTCCATCACGTACCGGTTAAAGGATGTGAATGAGGTCACTTTCATATCAATGCATAATAGTTATGTAAACCTTTCATTTTTTTAGATGAATCTATAGAGTTTGAAATGAACTTTTCCTTTCTTCCTTGCCAGGAGAGGTGTCCCAGTGGCTTCTGTTTGGCTTTTTATTATAATAGATTTCCTCTTTGAGTTAGAATGATCTCATGAAACTAGAGTTCTTTGCTCTCCTGGTACATTCAGAACTGGAGAAGTTACCAAGCATGTTTCCTGCCTTCCACGGCTTACTGACTCCAACAAAGCTTCAGTTATCATCTAATGTCCCAAAGTCCTTTGGGAATCAGGAATTGGTGTTATCTCAGAATCAAGATTAACTATAAATTCAAGCACTGTGGATCCCCCATAATGTTGCAGTTGTCTGACGAAGTCAACATGGGTTCATCTATGGAACACTGAGGGGAACACCCAGTACCCTACGTATTTGTAGGACTACGGCTGGTCTGGGGCCTCTTAAACTTGGGAATGGACAAAGAGGCTGCAACTTTAGCGACCTTGGCCCCATATTCACCAGTCCCAAAGTACACTGGATTATGCTATTTACCAATACTTCCCACACTACCTTCAGAGTACTTTCTAAAATGGACTGTGCTTCTTGGCTATCTTCTGGTCGAGTGGGGACCACAGAACTCTTTCTTCCCAATGAGTTGTGATTAGAAGAAATGTGTCACCCTACGCTAAACACTAAATTGTCAGTGTGTGACTCTCTAGAACTCCCTTCCTCTCTGCCTTTGAATCTGGCAATGTGCCTAATCATGACTGCTTTATCAGGATGTACCTTACAGTGAAGTTTCAGTAACCAACAAGAAATATACAGCATGGATAAGAAATAATAGAATATCATTAGTATAAGTGAGAGAGGAGACCATCCCTCCATATGGAATTGGGCAACTATGGGTTAACTAGGTAACTAGGCTCTTTGTGGAATATATCTGAGTAGCCATGACGACAACTTTGGGCAATCTGTCACCAAAAGAGAGTAACAGACTCAGAAGGTCCTGCCAGAACTCTTTGCTCTCCTCCTCACACTCACACCTCCTGCTCTGCTTGTGTAAATCCTGCTTGCTATATTCTCAGGGAAACTCCAACGAAAGTAAGCCTTGTAGATGTAAAAAGTCTATATAAAGAACAGACTTCTAGTGGGTGCTCTTAAGACTGACGGGAGTCACTTGCTGAGCCACTGGCATTAAAAGCCACTCTTTCCTCCTGTTTTCATATTAAGAATGGTCTGTCCAGGATCCTCACAGTTTCCTGATTCATAAGTAATGGAGTTTTCCCCCTCATCGCTGGAGATTGAACCCAGGGCTCTGAGCATACTAGACACGCACTCTACTACTGAGCTACATCCTAGCTCCATTATTAAGATACCTAGAATATATCAATTAATACAGAAATTGATGGCCGATGTCAAGGAAACATTCAAGGTGGAGTATAGTTGGTTCCAGTCCCTGGTTATTTTGTTTGTTCTTGTCTGTTTGGTTCTTGGATTTTTGGTTGGCTTGCTTGTTTATGGTACTAGGGACAAAACCTCGGGCCTCCTGCACACCAGGTAAGCATTCTATCAATGAGCTCCACCACCTCCCACTCCCCCCTACCCCTGCCCAAGCTGAAGGCATTTAAAATGGAGCTGGGAAGCCATGGTTTATCAGATCTCAAGCACAAGTGCAGCAGAACTTTTGAACTAAACTGCATATAAATCCACTCTGGGTGTGAGTTG
Organism: Fukomys damarensis; assembly: GCF_012274545.1. Lineage (NCBI taxonomy): Eukaryota > Metazoa > Chordata > Mammalia > Rodentia > Bathyergidae > Fukomys > Fukomys damarensis. Next base: position 32,841,367 of record NW_022900945.1, on the reverse strand, counting down.
ACCTTTGGACTGGGCCAAACCCAAGTTTCCAGAAACACTATTAAATCCTGCTCACCTTCTGTATAATAGAGTTCTTCCTGCCAACTACTCAAAGACAAAGAGTACACCTAATTGCTTTTCTACAACAGCTGAACTGCTGCCAGCACCAATCATAATTCCTGACAAACAAATTAATTTCCAACCCCCTGGTGGCTTAAAGCTGCCATTTTAGAAAACCTTGGAGCACCAGATTGCAATCCTAATGAGCCACAAATAACTGTAATTTTCTTTGTGAAAAGATGATTTTATTCTTCATGAACACCACAGATGAGGTAGGTATGTTTTTTTGGTTTGGTTTGGTTTGGTTTGGTTTTTTGAGACAGGGTCTCACTATGTAGTTGAGTCTGACCTGGAACTCACTATGTAGCCCAGGCTGGTCTTGAACTCCCAGAGATCCTCCTGCCTCAGCCTCCCGAGTGCTGGGCTTATAGGCACGCGCCTCCATGCCCGGCTTGAGGTAGGTATGTTTTAACAAACACATACTTTTTGTGGCATTGATTTAGAGGTCAAGTAAAGAGGTTGTGCAAATAAACTGATTCTAGAAGCTGAAGGAATGATAACCCATATTAGGTGTTGGCATATTTGATAACACTGTGATCTACAATGACTTCGAAGTTAAATAATGAATGTGGAGCTGGGCATGATGGCACATGCCTATAATCTCAGCTACTTGGGAGGCTGAGCCAGAAGGATCTCCTGGAGTTCAAGGCCAGCCTGAACTATAAAGTGAGATCCTATCTCAAAAAAACAAAACAAAGCAACATGGGCCAGGGATTTAGCTCAGTGGCATCACCACTTGCCTTACAAGTGTAAGCTCCGGAGTTTGATCCCCAGTACCACAAAAAGAAAAGAAAAAAAAATAACAAAACCTGACCTTTAGCTAAGAATCAGGTCAAGACTATCTCTGTGCACGTGGTGTATTTAACATTTCTACAAGGATTTAGGCACCACCCCGTAAACCTTTGCATTTGGATGACATGGACCTAGAAAGGGAATGAAGATATTACTGTCCCACCAACCTTGTTGGACTAAGGTACCTAAAATTATGTAGGTGGATAAATGGAGACACGTCAACATAGGGACCTTGGCTGTGACCATTAGCAAATGAAGCTGATTGGAATCAAGTGAATAAGAGAACTCTTTTGACTTATGTGAGATAATTGTACTGCAAAAGAGTGGAGATTTAAAATGCCTCTATGACTTCTAACCTTCTATAAATAGGAAATGAGCTCAGAACACTGCAGAGCCTCCAAAGAGTATATATATCTCCAATACAAACCTCAGATAGGTTGTTCTGTTTTCTTTGTTTTGTTTGGTTTTTGGTTTTTTTTGAGACAAGGTCACACTATATAGTCAGGCTGGCCTCAAACTCGTGGTGATCCTCCTAACTCAGCCTCCTGAGTCCTGGGATTATAAGTGTGTGCCGACCATGCCTGGTGTCAGACTGAGATATACCTAAAGAAGATAAGAGAGGAGTGGATCCTCCTACAGATGCTCAAGTCAAGAAACACAAAGAGCAATGACTTGGACAGCTCCTCCACGAGGGCAGAATTGGAAGCTAATTCAAGGAGTATACTCCGCACCCAGGGTACTGAAACTTCACAATATCTCGTCACTGACCAGTGATCAGCTTTGCTCATTTGCCTCTCTTCTGTCTTTCAGTGACTTTCCATCTTCTGTCCATTTAGCCTATTGTCTGTTATCTAGAAATGTGTCTATTCTAGTTATTTCACACGAGTGTTATTGTATAGTTGTCTTTTTCTTGTTTAGTTTTGCTTGAGACACAGTCTCACTATGTAGTTCAGTCTGGCCTTGAACTCATTATGTAGCTGAGGCTGGCCTCAAACTCAAGGCAATCCTCCTGTCTCAGCCTCCTGAGTACTAGGATTACAGGTATGTGTCACTATTCCTGACTGTTACTCCTTTTTTAAAGGCCTACTTCATTTAGGATAATGTCTTCGAGGTTCATGTCATCACCTCTATCAGCAACTTTATTCCATTTTCAAATTTTTCATTGTGGTACTAAGAATTGAACCCGGGACCTCACACATGCTAAGCAAGTGCTCTATCTTTGAGCTTCCTCCACAAACCATGTGCAAATTTTATTTTGAGGCAGGGTCTCAGGGTCGCATTAAATTGCCCAGACTGACCTTGAACTTGTGATCCTCCTACCTCAGCCTCCCAAGTAGCTAGGATTACATGTATGCACCATGAGGCCTGTCAAAGTTGAGTATTTTTTTCATGCATTTATTGACTATCTTTATATCATCTTTGGAGAAAATTCAAGACCTTTCTTTACTCATTCTTGAATCATATTGTTTTCTTCTTGTTGTTGCTGACCTGCAAGGGCTCTTTTTGTGTGTTTTTGGTTTTTTTGTTTTATGAGGCAGGGTCTTACTATGTAGTTCAGGATGGCCTTGAACGCATATATAGCCCAGGCTGTCCTCAAACTTGTGGCAATCCTTTGTCTCAAGCCTCCCATGTGCTAGGATTACAGGTGTGCACCACCATGCCCAGTTGTGAGAATTCTTCATATATTCTGGACAGTAAATCCTTATTACCAAATACAGGTCATGAAGATTACACTTGCTTTTTAAACTAAGCTAATTTTTATAGCATGATTTCATGAAACAAAGGTTTATAGGTTGTTTGATATCAATAACTGGACATCATTCATGTTGAGAATCAAAGATATTCATCTATTCATGAATTACCAGACTGGCTTAAAGACTAAAAAGAAAGTGCCCAACTAATGGAGGAGTAAGATAAATATTTAGATAGAAACTAAGGTTTTGAATAGTGTTTTTAAATTTTCTTTCTTTAATGTCACCAAGTGGGGGAAATAAAATCAATGCAAATTGATTTTATATACTTTGTGGTAAATTTCAAGAGCGACCAGGTTAAAATGTAAGTAAACTGATTATCTAATGTATTCATTTAAAGCAATTCAAAAAACTCTACAGCAAACAGAGTGGATGTTATAAAAGTTCCAATAGATCTGGGTATGTGGCTACTCAGATGGCTGAATCAGGAGAATCACTTGAACCCAGGAACTCAAGTCCAGCCTTGGCAACACAGTCACACACAGAAGGAAGAGGTGAGGGGAGAGGCAGTGACATTGCATCTAAAAAAAAAAAAAATCCAGTAATAATTTTTTAAAGAATGGTAATCATCACCTAAGTTAATGTCTTACACTACTCACATACCAATGTGGTTTGTTTGTTTTTATTGTACCTGGAACTGAACCCAGAGAGTACTGACCACTGACCTACATCCTCACCCTTTTAATCTTTTTTGTTTCTTTTTGCTAGATGGTCCAAGTTGGCCTCGAGTTTGAGATCCTGCAACCCTAGCCTCTCAAGTAGCTGGATTACAGGTGTGTGCCAGCACATTCAACCTACCTATGTGTGCTATATAGCAGCTTAAAACAATAGTCCTCCAGAAGTTGCAGTTATGAGACATGGATTACATATATTCACATAGCAAAACAACTATACAAAATTGTTATTTCAAACTGAAGAACAACACCACAGCTTTTCCTCCCTGCTGCTTTGTACACAAGCTCCTATTTGTAGTATAATCCAGATAGGATGTCTATTCCTGTAACTTAAATCATTGCAATAATTTGTGAAATTACTAGGCAGTTTATAAGAAGACTTGTAAAACTGAAAGTGCTTGTTAGCACAAGCTATTTGCTTTTAAGCTAGGTAAATTTTGATTCAAATATGCTTGAAGTGGCACAGCTTACATGACATAAAATTTGCACGTGTCTATCGCAACAGGTCACACCAGCATCGTAAAGGGTCCTTATTGCCAAGTGTGGGGATGTGCACCTGGAGTTCTAGCTATTCAGGAGACTGAGGTGGGAGTGTCAGTTGAGCTCAGGGCTTTCAGAAGAGCCTGGCAGCACCAAAGATCCCCCTATCATAGGACAAACAAAGCCAAGCATGTGGTACACACCTATAATCCCAGTTACTTAAGCAGGTAAGGCAGGAGAACCCCAAATTCAATGCCAGCTTGGGCAACATAGCAAGACCCTGTCTTAAAACTTAAAAAGGCTGGGGATGCCGGTAAGTATTGCCTCAATTAAACCACCAGTACCACAAAAATAAACAAACAATCAAAAACAAAAAGTACATTTCCATCTCTGATTAAGATGGCACACGCATACTCTATTTCTCCTGATAATCTGATGACTACCAGAAAAACCATGGACAGAATACATGGAACAAAAAACTGAAGACATAAAAAGCAAACCAAATAAAAAAAACCCTAACAAAGAAACAAACAAACTGAAGCTCCGAAAAGTAGCAGGTAACAAATTGGAGAGGAAATCAAATAAAAAAACAACAAAATGATATTTCATATTTTTTCCTCTACTATCTCCTGATTTAGTCTGAAAACAACCCAAATTTCAGAACATTGCAGAGGGCACAGCCAGGATAAATTAATCTCTCTCAAATAAGAGTACTGACAACAAGGCCTCTAAAGAATGGAGAGAATGAGGGCTGGTGCCTGCTTTGCAAGTGCAAGGACCCGAGTTCGATCCCTGGTACCAAAAAAAAAACCCAAAAACAACAACAAAACAAAACAAAAAGAATGGAGAGACTGAGTTGTGGTCTCCCTGGGCAGTGCCATATCAGCAGCTGGACTTATTGATTTGCGTTAGAGATTGTCTTGGTCCATTTGGGTTGCTATAACAAAATGCCTTAGATTGGGTAATTTATAAACAGTAGACATTTATTGCTCATAATTCCAGAGGCTGGGACACCCAAGGTCTAGGTGTTGGTATAGTCAATGTCTTGTGAGGGCCGTTCTTCATAGACAGTATTTTCTGTGTCCTTACATAGTGGAAGGGCCAAAGAACCTCTCTCAAACCTCTTATAACACTAATTCCATCCATGAGAGCTCATGCCTCCTACCTAGTCACTTCCTAAATTTAGCCTTGCCTTTTCATACTATCACATAGGAGCTGAAGTTCCAACATATGAATCTGGGGGCAGGGACACCAACATTCAGATCAAAACACAGATGGACTCAGTTGTAAGAGCTGTCTGGCAGCACATAATGACCGAGAGCCAGGCCTTCTGGCCAGAGGACCGTGAGAAGCAGACGTGAGACCCAGAGTGTGGTGGAGATTTCGCAATGGAGGAGCTCCAGGAGGGCTGAAGTCCTAGGATCACCCCTAAAGTATTCCTGAATAGAACGGTCTGAAACAGAAGGCTGTGGTAGGGAGACTCTCCTTGTACCTTCTTATCTTTTATAGGTAAGTCTATGGAATAAACTTATAGGCAGATTAATCAGAGAAAAATACAGATATTTATTATATTCAGAGGAATGACATAGGGGAGAAAAAAGCCAATGTGAAAGAAAAAGTGTAAGCAGGAATGGTGGAAAACTCCTGTCATCCCAGCACTCGGGAGGCTAAGGTAGGAGAGTGGCAAGTTGGCCACTTTGGTATATTGATTGAGTTGAAGGCAGCTGAAAAACAACCAATGCCGGAAGACTTTCTCCAAACTCCCCTTCTCTGGACAATGACAGATCCTCCAAAGAGAACTCAATTGTTACCTTTATCACAAGAGAAGAGACTACATACCACCCCCAAAGTTTTTAAGTTTTTAAATTTTTGTCTTAAATTCTCACACCTCTCACATATTCTTCTAAAAATTCATCTTTCTTAAAAATCCTTTACTGTTTCCTAAACCATCTATACACCCTCTACCCCTTTTCCTGATAAATTATATAAACTAACTTTCTTTCTTTAATTTCTTTTTTCTTTCTCTCTTCCTTTCTTTCTTCTTTCAGTACTGGTGTTTGAACCTAACACTTTTGAACTGAGCTATATCCCAGCCCTTTTAATTTTTCTAGACAGGGTCTTGATAAATCACTGAGTTGCCCAGCCTGTCTCAAACTTGCCACTCTCCTACCTTGGCAGCATTGCTATGTGACTTAGAGTCTGCTTACTCCATTCTATTTAGCCACCTAAACCCACAGGCACATTTTGGCTGTTTTACCAAAATACCTTACCTCTGAAATAATAAATCCCACAGTATGGTATTTATCCAACACTTCTTTTCATTCAACTGTGTCAATTCTTTATTTGTGCTGTCAAAATTATTTGCGATTCTTCAGGATTTCTAGTCACTTCATTTGACAGTAGCCTTATTGTATCCCTTCTCTTAATCTTTTTCTACCCTGCTATGACCATCATTGTCATATTTTTCCCATTATCATCTATTGCCATGTCCTCTTGTACTTCTGTTCATCCAGAGTTTTCCTAACTTGGCCTTTCCTCCTCATGCAATCACTTGATTAATCTGCTAAGAATTTCTAGAAAAATGAAACAACATTTAGCAAATTAAAACAAATTTATTTTGTAATTAAATTGCCAATTTATGGTCTCCCTTTTCTCCCTCCCTCCCTTCCTTCTTTCCTCTCCTTCCTTCCTTTTTTTTCCTTCCTTTCTTCCTTCCTTCCTTTTTTGGTACTGGGGATTGGACTTGTGACCTTTGCCTCAGCCTCCCAGAGTGCTGGGATTATAAACATATATTATTGTGGAAGGAACTGGTAAATGACACGCAGACACAGAAGTGGGTAAAACAAACAAACAAAAGAACAAAAAGTTTACTTTGCTAGCAAAGGGTTGGCCTGCACCAAGGGCTGTGCCAAATGACTGACCCTAGGATGGGTTGTGATCTGCCTTTTATAGGAGTTTTACAATCATGACCTCATTTTAGGTAGTCCAATAAGACATTCCAGTTCTCTCAGTTCCCAACACAAATCATGGTCACATCACAGTTTAATTTTAACCCAAATGTAGCACCTTTTTGTGATTAGGATGTTTATCTTCAGGATTTTCCTAATTAGCTATTTGACAAGAGTGGGGGTCAGGGTTAGGAAAACAGGACTGGTGACATTCCTTTCACCCTTTATCTTTTATAGTCATACAATTTAGAGAAAGTTTAGGTTTTAAGATCTAAGTGTACTGTATAAGGTATGGCGATTGTTATCTTAAGTCTCACCCTGGGGATACAGTAAGCATCTCCAGCATCTGTAAATCTTATAACATTTTAAACTGGGTCTACTTGCCTTCAAGCTTTGTAGTTAATGATGAAACCTCTGGGATTGTTGTCCTAAGAAACAAGCAAAGCAAACTACATAAGTGAAAGACGACGATTATTCTGTATTGCCTTAGCATTTTGTAGGTTTCAGACTATTTACAGAAGTACTCTTTATCATTCCTCCCTTTGTGTCTGGGGGGTATTTCCTTACCCTGCATTGAATTAATTCCATTTTTCATTATTCTGCATGATTAGCATTTGATAATTCTGCATGATTAGCAACCTACTCTCTGGTGTATGAGTTTAGAAATCCATTGTACTATACAGGGACCAAACATGAGCAGCAGTAGTATAAGAACTCTTGGCCCTACTAGAGTGTTGACCCAGGCTTTTCATCCCGACAAGTTGAGGCCAAAATTGTTATGTCGGGTCCTCAGCATCAAATTCCTTTCCAAGAACCTTAATATGATCCCTTAATTTATCTAGTGATTCTTATATTACTCCAGATTTGTTTGCATAATAACAATTTTCCCTAAAAACAGGCAGATGCCTCCTCTCTAAACACTAAGCAAATCAAGGGCTCATCTATTTTGTAACACCATGTTAGCCAATGAGCCTAACTGAGTTTCTAAGGCTTGAATAGCATCTCAAGTTTCCTCCAGGTCCTTCCTGATTTCTTGTCCTAAGGCCTTGAACTGTTGCTGCTCTAATCCAAGGGCTGTGACACTAGAGTGAGGCTGCCAGCTATAGCTAGTCCTGCTAATATAGGGAGAACAATTGGGTCTCTTTTTTCTCTTGTCAAACCACTGTTTGCAGTGATCTGTAAAGGCACTTTTCTCATTGCTGAAGGAGTGTAGACAGACAGGTTGGGGATTAAGATCCCCAAAGCACATAAACGTGTAAACAAAATAACCCATAACCATCTAACACAATAAAAGAGTCCATAATATCCTGGTTGTAGTCCTCCCTCTTTAGCTGTGCATTAACTGTTGGCCCCTGGAGTGATGAGAGCTGGGCTTTGAGTGTGCTGTCCTTTGGGGTCACAGTTTGTGGAGTCCTCTGGGTAAGCTCCTTTCATCCTGGAGTGGTGGATCCATGGCTGGACTTCAACCCCCTTGACAGTTGTGGGAATAACCTTATGGGAACGGCCCTTCCCATATGGTTTGTAAAGGGGTCTTTTTCCAATTTTTAACATACAATCAATCCACTGGGCAGGAGTTAACATAGGGAGGCCCTCCTTATTTTTAATTGGCCCCTGTATATTTTGGAATATTTTCCCCAATTCTAACCACTGTAATTCCAGAATGGAGGAGCCTAACTAAGATGAATTCCCAGTAAAGTCTCTTAAAATACATGGTGGTCTCGAAAATAATACCTCATATGGGAAGAATCCAATATAACCTGGGGTGTTTCTTATCTTAAGAAGGGCTAAAGGAAGTAAATGGACCCATGGCCCTGGTGTTATCAAACAATATTAAGTTAATACATTTTTAATAGTATGATTTATCCTCTTTACTTTATTGGAGCTCTGGGGCCAATATGCAGTGTGTAAATACCATTTTATAAGTAATAATTTAGCTAGATCTTGTACAGCCTCTGCTACAAATGCTGGTCCATTGTTCCTGCCTATAAAGAGAGGCAGACCAAACCTTGGGATTATTTCCTTTAATAAAACTTTGTATACTTCTGAAGCCTTTTCTGTTTTTGTAGGGAAGGCTTCAGGCCATCCAGAATAAGTGCAAACCTACAAATATTTATAACCTCTACAAGGGGAGACTTCTGTAAAGTCTATTTGTATGTCCTAAAAGGGGGTTTTGCCTTTCCATTACATTCTAGATAGTGCTCTGGGCCCTGAGGTCAGATTTATTTTCTGACAAATTTGACATCTTTTTTATTTGTTTTGTTTTTTTGGTACCAGGGATCAAACTCAGGATCTTATGCTTTTGAGGCAGGTAGCAGAACCGATGAGCTAAATCCCCAGCCTTTTTCTTTCTTTCTTTCTTTTTGTACCAGGGATCGAATTCAGGTCCTTGTGCCTGCAAGGCAGGTGGGGGAACCACTGAGGTAAATCCCTGGCTTGACATCTTTTTGAGACTTGTTCACACAAGGCAGAAATACAATGTATGAAGAAATATCTCTAACAGTGTTGGGAGGGCCATCTTCCCCCATGAGTCAAGTCATGGTATCTTTTAATCCAATAGTATGGTAGTGCCTCTGGTATCATCATCCTGTTGTTGGGTAGGATCCAAACAAGTCCTTGTTTCTCAGCCAATTGTTTCTTATCCCATTTGTTCTCTTTATCTGAATATTCTATAGTAACTAGGGGTTTTTGTATCTCAAATTTTCTCTTTTGTGCACAGGTGAACATGGTCATCTGAAGTTTCTTTTTTTTGTTTTTTGAGACAGGGACTCACTATGTAGTTGAGACTGACCTGGAACTCACTATGTAGCCCAGGCTGGTCTGGAACTCACAGCAATCCTCCTGCCTCAGCCTCCCGAGTGCTGGGATTACAGGCGTGCATGACCACACCCGGCTGAGAAACTTTTCTTTATAGTTATTTTATCATAGTAATTAAAAACAGATTAGTTCCAGGACTCATTTTTGGCCCTGTTGTCCTTGTCCCTCACTGCCTCCTGTGCTGCTTCATGTTCTCTGTACACCTTGTTGCCAGATCTTGACAAGTTAAGGAAATCAAAGACTTTCTACTCACAGTCAGGTTCAGGGATGCCAACTCTGTTAAGATTTTAAAAAAAAAAAAAGGATAATGGGAATCTTAAAGTTTGTTGCAGCACTTACCTTTGTACTTTGATCACAGGTAAAATTTTAGGAAAAAAATTGACAAAGTATCAGTACTATTTTTATAATTTAAGGATCACATAAACAGAAACAATACAAAACAAAAAAATTTAAGCAAATGTCTTTGTTTCTTTTGCTGAGACATTCTCACTACATACATACATATATGTATGTATATGTAGCCAGGCTGGCCTTGGTCTGGTGATCCTCCTTCCTCAGTCTCCTGAATGCTAGAATTACATTCATGCAAAATCACACCTGGCTACATTCTTAATTTAAAAGTGTTAGGTAAAGGTTTCAGTTTTTAGGCTAATACCTTTTATCTGAAGATAAAGATATATATCTGCAGCTAAAATGAAGCAACATTAACACAAAAACTAACTAGATCAACCTTGGTCATTAGATGTCATCCTATGTACATATATATTATTCAGTAATATAGTTAAAAGTGAAAAAATAGCTGTGTGTGGTGGTGCACACCTATAATCGCAGCACTCAGGAGGCTGAGGCAGGAGAATCACTGTGAATTCAAGCCAGCCTAGGCCACACAGTGAGTTTAAGGCAGCCTGAAATACAAAGTGAGACCCTTTCTCAACAAACACAAAACAAGCAAATAAACAAAAACAACAACAACAAAACAATGAAAACATATTTTTGGCTACTTTACACATAAACATCGGGTTCATTCTGACCAGTAGTATTTGCCTTTAGTAAACTGATGAAAGAAAGGTAAACAAGAAATAGAAAGGGCCAGGAATTTAGCTCGGTGGTTCAGTGGCCTGCCTTGCAAGCGCAAGGACCCGAGTTCAATGCCCAGTACCAAAAAAAAGAAATAGAAGGGAGTCTACAGTTGCTAACAGAGCTATTTATACGACAGTTTATTTTGCTCCTAATTTTGCCATGACTAATTAAGTATATTTACCACATAGCCTGAAATTCTTCCTTCTCTTTCAGCCTGTATTCATCACGCAAAAGGTCAGCATCTGAAATAAGCAAGCACTGAATACACAGCAAATTAACGGGTAAATGATGGGATGAGGGCATAACACAGTCCTTTAGAAAAAATTTTTATTTATTTTTTGACGCAGACATACAAATGACAATGCTCACTAGATAGAACAATTTAAGACACATGAGAAATGGATTATAATTTGAACATTACAATATTTATGGACATACAGGTCTCATGTTTCCTCAGTTATCTTTGCAAACTTACTAAAATATCACAGCATACTGCAGGTTAAACTAGCAAGTTTACCTCTCAGTTTGAAGAGCAGAATTGATTTAGATTAGTAAAAAGACCAAGGCACAGACCGTTGTTGAAATGTAATATAATAAAAAAATACCTTGTTATCAGCACTCAGGAGTGAAGCATTCTACCTAAACATTCTTTAATTGAATGGCATTTATCCTTCTAAAGCCTAAACTGTTAATCTACTGGTGACAGAATAATGTATAACATGCCTTCTTAAACTTTAAAATAGATCATGCAGATTATAATAATGTTTTATCAATAGTCTTTGTTAGGAGCACAATATCCCAAAGATTTACCAAGGTAGATATTTAACCTATTATAGATAATTTAATATGGCTATTATTTTTAAAATCATCAACTCATTTATTTATTTTGTCACATGTCACTGTCAGCTGTTACTTCTTGTTTTGATTAAATATGTTTTTTGTTATTCATTTATCTGTTTTGTACTGAGGGTTGAACTCTGGACCTCCTGCTTGGCGGGCAGGTACTGTGCCACTGAGCTACATCCCTGGCTCTCTGTTATTTTTCTTACCCCCTGTAATACAGAAGTTAGAGAAGAGCAATATAACTACATAAACCTTTGATGAAACAGTTCCTTCAAGAAAGGTCATTCCTTTTACAGGCAAATGTTAGGAGAGGTTATATACTGAGGAAGGAAGGATCTGAAGAAGGAAGAGCAATCTAGAAATCTGTTTCCAGATAGCAGTCAGATTACTATCACAACTGTCCTTGAATCTGCAGGACTTAATCTGCTCTAGGTTGGGAAACCAGAAAACTAAGATAAAACTATTTATAAAGCAGGGTATGCTTTGAATAAAGGCAGGCAGCTAATTTTACAGTAAACTGCAGGAACACTGAAACATGAATATTTGAAATTTCATATATTTATAAATTTTTCATACACAGGAGTTTTAGTTTGCATGTTTTTCTTTATTTCTCAGTCACAACTGAGGTATGTGATCTCTGAGCAAAGTGCTACTTTATCATTACCTCATTAATTATATATATTAACATATATTATATATGTAATCTTCCCCTGAATAATATTAAATAGTGTGTATGTATTTTACTTATTTTGTGATATTGAGGAATGAATCCAGGGCCTTATGCATGCTAGGTAAGCACTCTACCATTGAGCTACTTACCCAGCCCTTTTAATTTTATTTCTGAGACAGGGTCTCATTAAATTGCCTAGGCTGGTATCAAACCTGTGATCCTCCTGCCTCAGCCTTAGAAGTACCTGGAATTACAGGCATGTGCCCCATGCTGGTGTAATGAAATAACTTTTACAATTACTTTCTTCCAAAAGAAGGCATAATGATCTAATCTGCTTGAGAAAAAAGAGAGTAAAAACAATTCCACCTAAGAAATAAGTACTATTAAAAAAATCAACTCATATAAATGTTAATAATCTTTTTCCTTTTAGCACTTTTCAGATTTAAGGTATCCTAACATACTTTTAAAATTATTTTATCGAATTAAAAATAACTACAGAATTCACATCTGTAACTTTGGATTGTTCTCAACACCTGTCAATTTTTTTTTGTTTTTTTTTTAACAGAAAACCAGTATCTATGTGAGTAGATTCTTGCATACCAAATAAAGTTATCAAGTTTTAGAAAATATAACATATTTTTTCTTTAAGGTTCTCGAAATGACCAACAATTTTCGTTTTGAAAATCTCACAATGGGAAATTGTCACTCAAGATTGACTTTACAAAACTGTTTTTAGGAAATAAATTTCATAATGCTATTTCCCCTCCATATATTTTATAAAATCATTAGCACAAATTATGTTAAATATACTGTTGGCATTCAGTGTATTAAAAACATATCAATATATCAGTGAACAAAATAAAAGCACATTTCAAATGTCTGTATTCCATTTGTGAGCACGAGCATATATTCTAGGTGGAAACTTCTTTCATTCTACGTTTAAGAAATATTTGTGAAATATGTATTGACTATATTGTGCAAGGTAGTAAGAATGCTATAATGAACAGGGAGAACCCCAATGTATTCAATATGTATCGATAATGAAGATAATACATACCACAATTTAAAGCTCCTTTTCCATGTTTCCATTTTCCTATTTTATTTTCACTCATGTAGAAGTTGAAGACTATTCTTTTTGTAACTCTGGGATTTCTACACATTTGAAAAACACTTATTAAAAGAAAAAAATTCCATTGGTAATGATAGATGATTTTTCTTTCTGATTCAAAGTATAAGTTATCTTTGAATATTAAAAAAGAAAGAGAGGGCTGGGAATATAGCTCAGTGTTATAGCACTCGTCTAGCATGGATAGTCCTGGGTTTGAACCTCAGCACTGCAACAAACATAACAAAAAACAGAAAAGAAAAAAAAAATCAATGTTTTACAGTCTTACTTACACTGGGCATTAGTATTATATAAATGCAATTTTTGAAATGACTTCAGCTTATGCATTTGAGGCATTTACATTATATTATCACCTTGTATTCCATAATATGAATGGTGGGTAGCATACTTATTAATCACTATAAATCATAAAGTGTTTCAAGAACAGTAGCAATTGACCAGGCTTGTGTCTCACAGCTGAAAGGACAGTACTGGCCATTTTCATTGGTCAGTTCTGGAAGACCTTTCCAATAGGATCTGAGAAAAAAAAGAGAGGGAGGATGTTTTATAAGATATAGTCTAACACATACTAATAAAATAGGCAAGACTTGATGATTTTTGCCTTGTAATAAAGAAAACAATTATAGCCATTTGTTATAAAATAAAACAACATACTCAAGATGCATAAAGAATTTAGATGGGAGAGTTATTCTTTGATATTTCATATTTGGAATTTAAGACCTTAAATTACAAAAAAATCCCTTTATGTATTAAACACAAAGAAAAAAACCATATCAACAATATATATACAATATCCTCTCAGACATAATTTATTCTTTCAGATTATGTTTATTAGACTCAAACTGTAGTTATGCATGTGATCTCCATACAAATATAAAACTAAATAAACACTAAGAATTATAATTAGGAAAAGTACCAATTAATTTTTCATTCTATTGAATAATAAGCTTATTTATCATGTACTTATTTATCATGTACTTATGCTTTATACAGACACTCTTGGTTTAATGACCAGGTATGTTCCTGTCACTAGGTTGTTGAATGAACTGGTTGCTGAGAAAGTGTATATACTATGTACAATATTCAGAAGAAAGAAATGGTCAAAGAAAACTTCAACTTGATGACTTTGCTTTTATTGTATAATTCTTACATGCAGTGCTGTACTGTAAAACAGAACATAAAACTATAGTATTGTATCATACAATACAAAGAGCAAAAATTACAGTACTGTATAAACAAGGTATACTATATTAAAAAAAAAGACAGAGACTCCATAAACAAGATATACAAAATGGTACAAAAAAAGACAGTTTATAATTTCAAACAGCATGCTTTGGTTGTTAAGTCCAAGTGGGTGTTAAACAGGTAGGTTGTTAAAAAACAAGGACTAAAATGTACCCTCTGTTATAGGAGGTCACACCAAGGTGAGTGTGGTCCACAATGGGAACCCACAGGCAGAGGTGGTAAAGTGTGGGGTGTTCAGGCCCACAGTGGGAAGGGCATTAAGATCTTAAGGTGCCCCACCAGGGGATGTCAGAGCCAGAGCAGACACAAAGATGATGGAAGTATAGGCAAAGAAAAACATACGTTGTGGTAGAAAATAATGAAAAAAATTAATGTGAGATAGAACGGCCTAATTAATATCATACAGAGAAATATTGGTGATAAGAAAGGTGATTTCATAATGATAAAGGGGGCCGGGCGTGGTGGCACACACGTGTAATCCCAACACTCGGGAGGCTGAGGCAGGAGGATCGCTGTGAGTTTGAGATCAGCCTGGGCTACATAGTGAGTTCCAGGTCAGTCTCAACTATACAGTGAGACCCTGTCTCAAAAAAAAAAAAAAAAAAAAAAAAA
>NW_022900945.1:32790529-32826110 GCF_012274545.1 Fukomys damarensis | reverse complement strand
TAAAAAAAAAAAAAAAAAAAAAAAAAAAGCCAAAAAAACCCATAATGATAAAGGGGTTAATTCACCAAGAGAATATAATGATTCCAAATGTTTATGCATCTTGCCTGGTATGATGGCACATGCCATCCTAGCACTTTGGAGGGTGAGAAAGGAGGATTGTGGTGAGACAGAGGCCAGCTTGGCGATAGTGAGTTCAAGGCCAGCCTAAACTACATAGCTGAGATCCTGTCTCAAGAAAAAAAGAAAAAAATAAATAAAGCCCCACCTAAATGCTTATGTACCTAGTAATAGTGTTTCAAAATACATGAAGCCAAATATCATACAACTGCAAGAAGAAATACACAATCACAGTAGGAGAGTTCAACACTCTCTGTCAGTATATATGACAAGCAGACAGAAAGTCATAAGGAATTTCAGCATCACAATCAACCAATTTGACTTAAATGACTTTTCTAGAATATTCAACCTAAGGATAACAGAATATACATTCTTTTCAATGAAAACAGGTAAGTTGCCTATACAGAACATATTCCGACCTATAGAACTACCAATAAATTTAGAAGAACTAGAGTCAGACAAAATCCAATCCTTGAGCACAATGGAATTAAGTTTGAAAACCAAAAGGGAAATTCCTAAATATCTGAAAAGTAAATAATGTCTTGCTGTGTAACCTATGGGTCAAAGGATAAATCAACAAAAAACAGAAAGAACTTCAAATGAACAAAAATATAAGCACAAAACATCAGAACTTTTGGAATACTGGTACTTTAGTAGTTGGTAGGACATTTACATCACCCAAGTATTTGTATTACAAAAGAAGAAAGGTCTGCAATCAGTGACCTCAATTTTTTACTTTAAGAGTGAGTGAACGAAGAACAAATCATATTTAAAATAAGTACAAGAAATGGGATAATAAAGGAAGAAGTGAAACAAAAAAAGTAATAGAGATGAATCGATGAAGCAGAAAATTGTTCTTTTAGATTAATAAAATTGATAA
This sequence comes from Fukomys damarensis, assembly GCF_012274545.1. NCBI lineage: Eukaryota > Metazoa > Chordata > Mammalia > Rodentia > Bathyergidae > Fukomys > Fukomys damarensis. Next base: position 32,825,113 of record NW_022900945.1, on the reverse strand, counting down.
CATTGTAACCATTCAAATCAGAAAAAAATACTGAATGAGAATCTACAACTAATTAAAAAAGTAATAATGTACTTTAGATGACACCATTTCTTGAATTGTGACAAGCATTTTTGACCTATCCTCTCACTTAATCTTGTCACCAACTAATGAGACAAATTTATTCTCACTTTACAGACAAATAAATTTATTTTGGAAAGGTCAAGTAACTTGCTTAAAGCCTTATGCAAAGTAGGTTAAATGGATAGAATATGAAACCCAATCTGGATCTAAAGCTCACATTTGAAGTTACTATGGTATTAAAACTAGCTATTATAAGATACAGTAAGAAATACATGGAAAGGTAGTTTAAAAAACATTGTGAAAACTACGGAATTTGGGTTTTATTGTGAAAGCAATGGGGAATTTTTAAGCATAAGACTAAAATTGTGAGGTATACGTCAATAAAATTAATCTGGTTTGGAGGCTACTGCCTACTTCAGAGAGAAGATTATAAAATACAAATTAGGAAGTGACAACAGAAGAAAGAAGATGTGCCATTAGACAGCAGGAGAGAGATGGATCAAGTCCCAGCAATTCATCTGGATGTTCTAAGAAGGAAAGAAGAAAAATTAAAATTACCCCGGATCCAAGCTTGGAGAACATGAAGAGTGGCGATACTATAACAGAAACAGAAACTACAAGAAAGGGCTTGTGGGGACCTGAGCCGTGGCAAAAGTGCATCTCAGGTGAGGTTATCAGGCAGACTGAAGCCATGAAAGGGATCAAAATTATGTGAATAAGTAAAGACATGAAGTTAGTGGAGAAATACAGAATAAGAGATATAGAAAATAAAAAGCAAAGATAGATTTTCAGGAAGTGAACCTAGAGTGCGACACACCCTTGCAGGTCACGCCCCCAGTGTCCGCCTCTTCTGACCAGACCCCGCCTAACAGCAGGTTAGCTGCAGCGCCCCCATATTCCTCCTCCTACAAGCCCTGCCTCAGAGCCATGAGTCTTTGGGTTATGAACCGCAATAGCAACAATGTCAAAAATGTCAAAAAATACGGCCAGAGAACCAAAGGGAAGTCAGGGGATCTGGAACAAGAAATCGTGTTGAGTAGCTTTTCCAGAGTGGTGAGGGCAAAACCAGATTGCAGGTGATAAACCAGACCAAGCGGAGTAGCCAAAATGTAAAAGGAACGACAAGGTGATTCTCATAGGAAATTGTGTTCTGAAAAGAGACAGGACAAGGTCTGAGTTACTGGAAGAGAGATTTTATTTTAGAATGAGCCAAAAAATATCTTTGTAGCTGCAGTAAGAGAGATTAAGAGGAATACTAAGAGAGGATAATTACTGGAGCAAGGTCACAGAGCAGGTCAGAAGTGGTCTGATCACAGGTAGAAGCAGTATGACCCCCGAAGTGCCCAATATTCTTTTCACAGACAAAAAGGAACAGGAGAAATGAATGGAAATAATGAGAAGTATGATGAAGAATTGAACACAGAATGTTCACGTCACATAGCCTCATACTCAACCTGTAGAGGAGGCAGAAGCATGGCAGGTTTGGGCTTTCCGTGCTGACGTTTGAGCTAATGAAAACAAATTCTGATGCAACATTCGTGGAAACAGACACCCTCTACGTACTTATCAAAAAGGATATACAATTTATGCTGGTTATACATAAATATTCTGAATAAGATGTAGATATGCTTTTGAATAATCTGGAATTTGAGAAATGTCGATTTGGCTAAATTTGTTATCATCAGGAAAACATGGAACTCCGATGCTGTTTAGCTGCTAATAATTAGGACAGGTGAAGTGAGAAGTGGTTTTTGAAGTGATAATCAAAAGACTAACTTTGAACTATAATGAAAGCATTTTTGAAAATTATTATTTTTGCAGCACTTAAGAATAAAGCTAGGGTCTGGGTGTGGTGCCCCATGCCTTTTGTCTCAGCACTCAGGAGGCTTAGGCAGGACGACTGCCATGAGTTTGAGGTCAGCTTGGACTACATAGTGAAATCTTGTCTCAAAAAAAAGAAAACAAAAAAGGGTGAAGCTAGGGTTTTCACACTGAGCTATATTTCCAGTCCACCAGCCTGCCTGCCTGCCTTTCTTCTTTCTTTTTTCTTGAGACAAAAATTTCACTAAGTTGCCCAAATTAGGTTTGAATTTGTGATCCTCTTGCTTCAGCCTTCCAGAGTGCTGAGATTAAAAGTGTGAGCCTAGTTTGAAAATTATTTCTTTGATATCTCTTTCTCTTTCTCTCTTTCTTTCTCTCCCTCTTTCTTTTTTTTTTTTTAGTGGGTACCAGGGATCGAACTCAGGACCTTGCAAGCGCAGTGTCACTGAGCAAAATACCTGGCCCTTTTTGATATATCTTTAAATCAATTAACTCAAAAGGCCCAGGCTGAACAGTTTTAGATTTGGTATTTATTTTGTGTTAGCCATATCTAAAAATGTCAGCTAAATTCTGAAAATCTAAGACTACTCTATATGGACTTCTATAATATTAAATCCTCAAGTTGAAATAAAATACAATTTAAAATAATGAAGGGAAGATAAAAATTACATGATAGAACTTATGTCAAAGAGTAAATGTTTCACATTTTAATAGTCTCCTAGAGCTTTCAGAAATGAATTACAAGGAAACTATATTTACCTAATGTTAATAACCTGACTAAACACTAGTTATAAAAATTACATGCTGTTGGGCCGGGGATTTAGCTCAGCGGTTCAGTGGCCTGCCTCGCAAGCACAAGGACCTGAGTTCAATCTCCGGTACCAAAAAAAAAAAAAAAAAAAAATCACATACCCTTAACAACTTACCTCTCAAGATGAACATAATGTCGGGAAAGAACATTTTTAACCAAAAACACAGTCTTTGTAGTAGTCTCTGGACCCATCAATTTGGAAAAATGTAATTTTGCACGAAGAAAATATCCAACAGGCCATAGCCACTCCTAAAACAATCATTTAAAAGTTAAAAAAAAAAAAAAAAGAGGTGTGAATATCTAAAATTATAGTACTTAAAAAAATTTAAACTACAAAAATCAGAAGAAAATTCTTACGGGTCCTTGATGATAATTGAAACCTCTAGCAAGATTGTAGTTGTCATTGTCTAAGGCATTGTCATAAATTCCACAGTAAACCATATCACTGCAAAATAATTGGAATTTAAGTTAAATAAAAGATCAGATTCCATATAGGAAACATTTAAAAAATTTCAGTAGCAAAAGTAAGAGAAATAATCAAATCATTTTGTCCTCCAACCTATAAAAGAAATTCAGCATTAGTACATGGTTTAACCTTAAATTAGTATATAGTGAGTTCATAGGATTTTAATACTGTTTAGGAATGATTAACAAATGCTTACTGGTTATTATAAAAAAGTATAGAATATTCTGGCCTTTAAGGAGTTAGTGTGATACTAAATATTGGTTGGTTTAAAGTCAACTATTTCACTAAGTTTCTAATATATGTATAATAATTAAAATATCCATACAATTTCTTTCATTGCTTTTTTGACACAGTTTTGCTATGTAGTCGAGACTAGCTTTGAACTTGCAGTGGTCCTCCTGCCTCAGCTTCCCTAAGGGAAGCTTGGATTTCAGGCATGTACCACCATGCCTGGCCTAATCATGTATTACTTTTATAATCAGAAAAAGCCATTAGAAAATATTCAGGACATACCAGTTTTTTAAAGTTAAAAATTTTAATCGATTACTAAATATAGGCAAACCAGAGGCATTTGGAAGACTGATGCTTAATGAAGATAAAAGATGTTTGAATGGAACAAGAGATGATATCTGTAAACAAAAATTAATGGCTGATGTCAATGGACTTATGTTAAATATAATATCAACAATATTTTTATACTGTATTCCAACTTACTCTGGATCTAAGGTTTTCATGCCTAGGGGACCCAGCAATTTTTTTTCTGCAATCTCCAAAGCTTTCCATGCTTTTCCTGCAGTAAAGAGCTCAGGGGCCTAATAAATGTCAAAAACAAATATATATAAACTTTAAAAAATCATGGAAGAATTAGTTCCCATCCATACAAATTAGTCACAGACTTGGAAAATAATGAAAATTATCTAAAAATACAGCATGGGCCAGAATTTGAGAGCAAATGCCTAATGAAATCTAAATGTATAAGGCTGACTTGAAAGCTCTGTTCATAGTCTTAGAAGTTGAGAAAGCACGTAAAGGTGTTTTATTTCCTTATGTCACTTAAAGAACATATACCAGATCCCCAGAAAAGTTTCCATGGCTATAATGAAGGTAGAACTCACTTAAAACATTTAATTCATTCCTTAGAAGATTTATAAGTATTTTAAGTATAACTGAGCATGTTTTTCTGTTCTTTTTCTTTTTTCTTTTGGAGCCATAAGAAAATACTACAGAAGAACTTGTATTTCAATAGCATGAACAGTTACTTATGGAGGAGAGGAGTCGGCATTAATTTTAATGGTCAACCAAAAATCTGCTTTATTTATTTTTGGTACTGAACTTAGGACCTTGAGCTTGCCAGGAAGGTGCAGCACCATTGAGTTACATCTCTGCTCCAGTCTGCATTAATTTTAGTGGTTAAATCAAATGCACACGGAGCCAAAGCTACTTTCATTTGCCTATGTGTACTGCACTACAATTTATAATACCGTATTTAGTGGGGTTTTTTTTTGCTTTGTTTTGTTTTGGGTTTTTTTTGGTGCTGGGGATCAATCCCAGGCAACCAATAGCTCTCTACCACTGAGCTATTTTCCTATGTGTTTAGTAATCTTTTGGTGAAGTGCAAACAGCTAGACAGGCATGGACTAATACAAATGTTTATTTTATTGCTTCTGTAGTTTATTGTTAGGTTAAGTGGAGACTTGGTAATTCACTAGTTTAGAGCTTTCTGCCATGTATCTCAAGGCACTGGCTGTATGCACCACAGGTGTCTAAAGATGCAGATACCATCAGTTTTCTGGGCAGTTGGGATGGCGGTGGCTAACTGCATTAATTAGATTTGGCACATGGAAGCTAATCCAGTTAGTCCATCATGCTGCACAACTGTCATTTTCTACATACACCATGATGTGAAAAAACATCAGGAAGCACTTCCTTAATTATCATTCATTTTCGGCTCAAGGACCCGAGTTCGATCCCTGGTACCAAAAAAAAAGTCCATTTTTCACAGGGCTAGGGATTTAGCTCAGTGGTTGTGGCACCTGCCTCACAATCATCATTCATTTTCTATTTCTTGATACTGAATGGTACTGGTTAAAGATGATATACACAACTTATTAATTAGTGAAGACTATACAAAACTAGCACGTAATATCTTTTATAGTTAGATGAATTTGAAAAAAAAAACAGGCAATAAAAGGTAAGTCATATCACAAAATTTTAGGAACTTTAAAAGTAACAAATCTCTTACCACAACCATTGCTATGGTAAAGTTAGGCCTGAGCTGGTAGTCACACCAAGGGCTTGAAGCTCCATAACTATCTTTGTATATGCCCCGTTTGTGAACTAGATTCGGATGTTTCTCATTTGGATCTGAATGGTCTTCTGAAACATGAAACAGCTTCTCAAAGTTGTCTTGTATTTTCCTGTTCCATTCATCATATGAGACTGCTACAACCTTCCCTGAAAAATGATAAGAGATGGCAATGTAGACAAAGCAATTTAAACGTTAATTTATAGCCAAAGTCATATTTTTTAACTTTTTTTTTACCTACTAAACATATTTTCCACTTTTTGAAAATGTGGCTAGTCTGAAATGGGACTGCAATAAGTGAAAATGAATCCAGATTTTCTTTTCATGGTACCAGGGATTGAACTTAGGACTTTGCACTTTGAGACAGGCACAGAGCCACTGAGCTAAATCCCTGGCCCTTCAGAATAATTTTATATTGCTTACATGTTTAACAGTATTTTGTATTAAATAAAATACTGACTTAAATAAAACATCTTATAGTTAATTTCACCTGTTTTTACTTTTTTCAAATGTGAGTGCTACAGAATTTTAAATTATGTATGTAGCGCAAATATTTCCATTGGACAGTATTCTTCCAGGAAAAATGCAAAAATTTAAAAATTATTAATGGAAAAGCTGGACACGGCGGTGCACACCTATAATCCTAGCACTCAGAAGGATGAGGCAGGAGGACTGCTGTGATTTCAAGGCCAGCCTAAGCTACAAAAGGAATCCTATCTTAAAAAAAAAAAAAATCAGAGAAATGCCAACTTACTCATATTGAGGAAAAACAAGCACAATAAGGTTACAACTATGGCATTTTTCTTATCTCAGTTTAAATATAAAAATATGGTTAGTAACCAGGTCTGTTATCACTACCATGCTAGTATATTATATTTCTTTTCCTCTTTAAATTTAAAGTTTTCTAGTATTAGCTGAGTCAATCAATTGCTGATTATATAGTTTAAGAATATAGAGAGTACATTAGAAATTTCTTTGTAAACAAACAAGCAAACAAACAACTTACCGTGCCTTTTTACTCTAACTTCATGATAAGGGAAAATTTTTTTTTTTGATAATTCCAGCAGCCAGCGAACAGCAGATTTACAAAGGCCTACAATTTCCACAGCAGACCCATCTCTAAAATTAAAAAGAAATTTTATTTTATGAACTGGACTCACTTAAGCATTATTTAAAAAGGCATTCTGGCGGGCTTGGTGGTGTCTGTAATCCTAGAAGCTCAAGTGGCTGAGGGAGGAAAAGCACAACTTGGATGCCAGCCTAGGCAACTTAGGGAGACTTTATCTTAAAATGAAGAGGTATAGCTCAGTATAAAGGCCCTGGGTTAAATTACTAGTACCATACACTCACCACTCACACTCACACACACACACGGGCACTGCATAATAAATACTATAACTAGTGTATTGTACAAACAACTATCAACAGAAATTTTTTAAAAATGTATTTATTTATTTTTAGTACCAGGGATGGAACTCGGGCCCTTGTGCTTGTGAGGTAGGCAGCAGAACCACTGAGACAAATCCCTGGCCCTACCACCAGAATATCTTTACTTTGTAAGGAATATGCAATCTTACAAGCGATCTCATTACTGTTTCCTAACATTTTTAGAAGCTCATTTTTAAGGAAAATAAAAATACAAAATCTAAACACATGTCCTAAAAAACAGGTGTTTAGAAGAATTTTCACAGTATGTAAAGATAGCAACATTTTTGTTTTGATGTGTTATGGATCAAACCCAAGGCCTCACATGTGTTAGGTGTACCATTGAGCTACACTCCAAGTCTTATAGTAACTGTTAACTAGCTTTTTAATAACTCTAAGTGAAGGTACAGTTTTGAATAAGAAAACAGCCTCTTACATTAATCTAGCAGCATAAGCTATTTGCTGATAGCTTCTGAAATTTTAAAAAGAAAAACCCCTAAATGACAAATTATGGGATAAATGATAAAAATTAGGGAGAAAAAGTTCAAGAAAACATTTTGCAAAAGACACAACAATAGTTTACAAGAGACAGGCATAATGAAATGTTTACACTGAAATGAATTCAGTGTAAGAACACATCTTAATTACTGGGATGATGAATATACAACTCTCCTTTGAGGGACTTGAACAGACTGAAACCATGAGAACTTCCAGAAGACAACAGTCAGCTCTGCTTGTTGATTTATACCAAGAGGAATATGTGTTTTTACAACAGGAAGTGGAAGGAATAAATGGAAAAGGAAGTGGAAGAGAGGGAAAAAAGCAGATCATGATTGATTTAATATGAAGATTTCATGGTTAATAAACGATTCCACAGGTATGAGTTTCCTTTAACGTGAATGTGATAAATTAAAAGGGTGTAAGTGCATAGGCACTGTTAAACTACCTTGGAGTGGCTGGAATTCCTCTGTTTCTAGCTCTATCACTTTCTCCCATTTTATCCATCCACGTGCCACAATTGAAGCGGTTTCCGCCATAAACAAATCCTGTTTCTTCATCAATCCCTGCTGTTATATTAAAACCTAAAAAAAGTAAAATAAAACATTTATAAAATAAAATGTTTTATAGCAAGCATAAACGGTATACAAAAGTAAATATTTCATTTAAAACATTTATAGAAGTGTTAGGGATATAATAAAACCAGGACAACTACTCTGAAGATCTATTTGGTAATAATACCGTGTAAGTTAAAGATGTATATATTCAGCCATATTATAATTTCATTTATCTTTATACATACTCAAAAGAAACTCTTACCTATGTGCACATGGAGATGTGTATAAGAATATTCATTGTAACACTGTTTATATTAGGAAAAAATAAACAACCGCTCAGTAGAGTAGTGAATGAACACTGCTGTTTATACAAGGGGCAATTCCCATATGATATACAACTCTCACATGGATTTGCATGTGTCAAAACTGATGCACCAGCAAGAGGAAATGATTCAACAAGCTGTAAAAGGGTATGTATAATAACAGATCTTTTATTTTTTTAAAACATAAGTACTAATATAAACAACTATGCCTGCCTTGATGGCTAGGTCTAATTAATGTTATCTGTACAGATTTAAAAAATATATACAATAGTTTATGCACACTATATATTCTGTAGTAGTACAGAGTAAATACTGTAAAATATACTACATGTAATTTTTATACACTAAAACACATAGGCACACTAAGTATGAAAACAACATGGAAATAGTAAGCCTGGCCATGTATGATGGTGCACACCTGTAATCCCAGCACTTGGGAGGCTGAGGCAGGAGGATCACCATGAGTTTGAGGCCAGCCTGGAGTACACAGTGAGTTCAAGTCCATCCTGAACTACATAGTGAGACCCTGTCCTCCACCCCGCCAAAAAGTAAGCCTGATTATCAGATAGTCATTAACTGTAGAAAAGAAGGAAACAAACAAAAAAAAAGAAATGAAGATTTGAATATATTTTATATAGTCCTTTTCATTTACTTTGAAAATATGTGAAGAAAACATAGTCAAATATTAATACTTGTTTAATCTCAGTACTAAGTTCAAAAGTAAAATTTATATTACATCCTATTAGTTATTCCAGTTTAAAAACTAAAATAATTCAGACATGTCACAAAAAGTTTTTAAATATAAAATCTATTTCTATTGACTTCTTTTAGTGAAAATAAAAAAATATCAGCAATTGTTGCCATACAATTTGGATTAATATATGTATGCTACCACCACAAATAATAAATTAACAACTTTTGATTACTACATGAAATTTAATTTAGAATATACAAGCAAGAATTTCAAGCCGGGCATGGTGGCACATGCCTGTAATCTCAGCACTCGGGAGGCTGAGGCAGGAGGATCACTGTGAGTTCGAGACCAGTGTGGCTACATAGTGAGTTCCAGGTCAGTCTCAACTACACAGTGAGACCCTGTCTCAAAAAACAAACAAACAAATAAACAAAAAAGAATTTCACAAGTCTACATCAATATTTGCCAGTAAGATGGTGAGTTACCTAGAATGTCTTGAATAGATCACTTCAAAAAAGCTTACTACTTTATGCTTTAAAATGTCATTATACTATGCCAGGCATGGTGGCGCATGCCTGTAATCCCAGAACTGGGGAGGTTGAGGGAGGAGGATCACTGTGAGTTCGAGACCAGCCTGGGCTACATAGTGAGTTCCAGGTCAGTCTCAACTACATAATGAGACTCTGTCTCAAAAAATTAAAAAAATATCATTATACTAATAAAAAGAGCATTAAAAACTCCACAATCCTATACAATAGCTTACACACTTCCTTCTAGTCTTTTCATACAGTAATATTCCATAAATATTATGTATATTTTAGTGTATTTGATACACCCAGTCTATATAGTCATATGTATAATTTGTAGCCACTACAGAATTTTTTCATTCTAATAATAATAAACACTTCTGCTAGATGTAAAGGTTGTTCTCTTATGTAGTTATAAGCAATCTTATGATCAACATTATTTTGTACTATGAATTTTTATGTATTTTAGATTATTTTATAGGTTAGATACTCACAAGTGGAATAAATCCATAAACAAAAATATAAATATTTTATAACTCACAAAACTTTTCTAAAATTGCTTTCAAAAAGGGATGAACTGGGCCAGGAATTTAGTTCAGTAGTTCTGCCACCTGCCTCACAAGCGCAAGGACCTGAGTTTGATCCCTGGTACCCGCCCCCCAAAAAAGGAATGAATTAGGTGGGTACAGTGTTGAATGCCTGTAATCCCAACTCCTCAATAACTGTGGTAGGATCCCAAGTTCACAGCCAGTCTTCTTTATTATTTTTTGAGATAGAATCTTTCTATATAGCTCAGGCGGGCCTTGAACTTGCAACAATCCTCTAGCCTCAGACTCTGGAGTGCTCAGATTACAGGTGGACACCACCACACCTGCTAGTCTAGACCATTTAGAGAGATCCTGTTTGAAAATAAAAAAGGCACAGGGATGAAGCTCAATGGCAGAGCCCTTGCCTAGCACAAGGTCCTGGGTTAACCCCACTACTGCAAAATAACCCAAAAACCAAAAAACGAAAAACACTCACAAAGGACTGAATCCATTTCTAATACCATAACAATATATGAATACCTGTCAAAATTAAAGCTGCTACAACTAGAGAAAACAATCTAACGATGCATTTGGAACCAGAAGAGAACTAGAATAGCAAAAGCAATGCTAGGCAACAAAGACAATGTAGGGCGTATCACAATCCTAAACTTTAAACTGTACTACAAAGCCACTGTGATAAAAACAGCATGGTATTGGCAAAGAAATAGACCCCAGGATCAATGGAACAGATTAGAAGATGCAGAAACAACTCCAGACATACTCAATTTTAGTATATGTGCTGCTGAAGTGAGCACAACTCCAGACATACTCAGCTACCTCATTTTGGACAAAGGAGCCAAACATCCTCACTGGAGGAAAGATAGCCTCTTTAACAAGAGGTACTGGAAAAACTGGGTTTCAACCTGCCAAAGATTAAAACTAGGTCCATATCTTTCACCATGCACTAAACTAAAATTTAAATGAACCAAAGATCTAAATATTAAAACAGAGACACTAAACCTGCTAAAAAAATAGGTTAGATAGAACTCTTGAAGAAACTGGTATAGGAAAAGTCTACATACAAAACCTTAGTTGCATGGCAAGTAGCACAAAGAATCAACAACTGAGATCTCACATCATCAAAAAGCTTTTAAACAGCAAGAGAAACCACCAGAAGAGTGAACAGACAACCCTTAATGTGGGAAAAAATTTTACCAGCTGTTCCTCAAAGGACTAATATTTAGAATATGTAAAGAACTAAAAAAAAAAAAAATCAGAATCCTAAATTTAAAGACCCAATCTAAAAATACACATATGAAATGAACAGACATTTCTCTGAAGTAGAAACAGCAGCCATTCCCTTTCTAGGTATCTGAAAGCATTAAAGACAGAATATTACAGTGATACAAATATACCTATGTTTATAGCAGTACAATTCATAATGGCTAAATCTTGGAAGCAGCCTATATGTTCATCAAGAGATGACTGGGTAAAAAAAAATGTGGTATCTACACACAATGGGGTACTACTCTGCCATAAAGGATAAACTTAAGTCATTTGTAGAAAAATGGGTATACCTTGAGGTCATAATGTTAAGCAAATCAAATATACAAGCTTTAATATTGCATAGTTTCTCTTATATGAGAAACCTAATATATAAATAAAGTGCAAAATTGGGCTGCAGATGTGTGTCAGTGGTATAGCGTTTGCCTAGCATGTACAAGGCTCTGGGTTTGGTTCCCAGCACTACAAAATTAAAAAAGAAATGTGTAGCTTCTATAAATAAAATGTAAAATAAAATACGGACAACAGAAAAGAGAAAAAGAGTTATTGTAATCCAGCATGGCCAATATATCTAAAAGTGTACCTTGATTTAGTATAAATGTTTTGTATGTTTTTGGTCTTGTTGATCTATTAATCTGTTTATGATAATTAACCTGATAAGATTTACAAATAAATAAAAAAATCTGATGCTGGCAAAAAACAAAAACTGTTATTTTTGTTATTTTATGGGTTGAATGAGTCCCTCCTCTCAAATTCATAAATTGAAATCACACCTCACTACATCTGAACATGTTCTTATTTGTAAATATGGCATTACTAGTTGAAAATGAGGGCACTAAACCAGGCGTGGTGGTGCACGCCTGTAATCTCAGCACACGGGAGGCTGAGACAGGAGGATCGCTGCGAGTTCAAGACCAGCCTGGGCTACATAAGGAGTTCCAGGGCAGTCTCAACTACATAATGAGAACCTGTTTCAAAAAAAAAAAAAAAGAGGGCACGAAAGTGGGTGCTAATTCAATTTGACTGGTATCCTTACAGGAGAAAATCTCCATGTGCACAGAGGGAAGACGATGCGAAGATAAAGGGAGAATGTCATGTGTATATGAGGATGTCTACATAACTGAAAGATCTAGAACAGACTGTGTCAATTTGAGTAAGAGACACACAACTAAAGTGGATCAGCATAGTTCTGAATATGTTTCGGTGATTTACTGAAGACCCACTCTAGGGCAGGTTTCACCTGAATGGTACAAGAAGTAGAGATTTTGTGTGTGTACATGTGTACCAGGGATTAAACTCAGGACCCTGTGCTTGAAGGCAGGCAGTGGCACCACTGAGCTAAATCCCCGGGCCATGCATGGTATAAAGAGGAAATGAAGGAGGGAATTCTTCTGTTTCTTTGGAGAAGCTCCAATCTTTGCCTTCAGCCTTGCAGCACAGACCCTTCATTCTCCTGAGACAGACTTAAAAAGGACACTACAGTAGCTCCAGGCCTTTGACTGGATCCTTCAGCTCTCCCGTGTGTAGACAGACCTTTTGCGGTCTTCTACATCTGACTCTGTAGGTGGCCACTGTCAGCCAATCTTGTAAATTCTTATATAATTGTATACGTTGCATTAAATCTGTTTCTCTAGTAAGTACTGACTGATACACCTTCCCTCACAACTCTTAGTAGATGCCTAACTGCTAAATACTTGAATTTGAACAGTCTCCTTACTGTGAGACAATACAATTCTGGCATTTAAGTCCTCCCATCTGTGAAACTTTGTTTAGCAGTTGCAGCAAACTCTTTTGAGGCTGCACAGGAAATCCTGAGTAGACTCTAATAAATCGCAAGTGAAATAGATGAGAATTAACATAAAAAATGTTTGAGAAGTGAATTACAGTGTGGTATACCACCTAGATCTTCAAAGTGGCTTACCAGTAGCTCATAAGTGGAGCGGGAAGGATAGTGTTGCTAAGTATTAAACAGGCACTGAAAGCACAGCCCACTAATGTAGGCCAAGAGGGGTGTGTGAAACCTAAACAGAGAACTATGTACTTGGTACAATGAAAGAATTAACAGGATCCTTTGGTTAACACAGTGTCCAAAGGAATAAGAAACATGAAAAATTACTTGTCATGGCAAGAATTACAAAAAAATCACAACTTGAATGAGAAAATGCACTTAATAGATCACAGCAATAAAGACTCAGATGTTTGGAAATAATCAACAAAGAGTTTAAAGAAACTATTAAAGAGCATTGAAGTTTTACAGAAGTAGAAAACTCCACCTTAAAATTCATAGGTAATCTTCCAGGGCCCCTGAAGAGCTAAAACAATCATGAAAAAGAACAAAGTTCCAAGACTCATACTTCCTGATTCCCAAACTACTACAGAACCACAGTAGTCAAAACAGTATGGTTATGGCATAAAGACAGACATATAAACCAATGGAATAGAACAGAGAACCCAGAAATAAACCTTCATATGTAGAGTAGTCCTTCTTTATTCATGGTTTTATTTTCCACACTTTCAGGTACCCATAGTCAACTTTGGTCTAGAAACATTACATGGGAAATTTTGGAAATGAATCATTCATAAATTTTAAATAAGATTTATTAGATGGCAATAATCGCTCTACTTTAGTATAAATTGTTGTAAATACCTTATAGTGCCTACTTTGTAAGTTAAATATTACCACAGGTATGCATGCGTCAGGACTGGGGATGTGTCTCAGCGGTAAAGCACTTGCCTAGCATGTGCCGTACCCTGTGTTCAATCCCCTACACCCTAAAACAAAATAAACAGAAACATAGTGTCTGTAGGGTCTGGTACCATCTGGGGTTTCAGATGTCCACTGGAGGTCTAAGTTCATATCCTCATAGATAGGTAGGAACTTGTATGTGATCAGATAGTTTTGGATATGGGTACCAAGACTAGTGGGAAAAGACAGGTTCATCCCTTCTCCCCAGAAGGGTGCTTGGCAAACTGGAAATCCTTACATAAAAGAGTGAAGTTAGATCATATATAAAAATGAACTAAAAATATATAAAAGATCTTAATGTAAGAGCTAAAGCTATACAATTTTCAGAGGAAGATATAGGACAAAAAACACAGATAAATAAATTAGACTCATCAAAATTAGAAACTTCTGCATCAAAGGACACTCTTACATCAGTGAAGCAATCTAAAGTGTAGAAGAAAATATTTGCAAACCATATCTGTGAAGGGTTCAGCATCTGGAATATACAAAAAACCCTATAACCCCCAAACAACCCAGTTAAAAATGGGCAAAGGGCTTGACTAGCCATTTCTCTAAAGAAATATAAATGTGGCCAAGAAGCACATGAAAAGATGCTCAACATCACTAATCTCTTTTTTCCCCTTCAAAAGGCAATGCCTGGGCCAGGGATTTAGCTCAGTGGTGAGGTGCCTGCCTCACGAGCACAAGGTCCTGTATTTGATGCCCAGTACAAAACAAAACAAAACAAAACAAACAACCCAAAACCTAAAACAAAAACAAAACAAAAAAACCCATATATACATATAGGAAGTATTAAAAAAAAAAAAAGCAGTGGCAAAGTTTATTTGAAAACGTAAAATTGAAGAGTGAGGGACAAACTGGCTTCTCTGAGTGAGCCTGGGCTGAGTAAAAGAGGAAAAAGCAAGGTAAAAGTACACCCTGGAGGACACAGGGTGGGTAACATGAGGAAAGCCACAATAATAGCCTCAAAATTACTAAGTTGGAGGCAAATGAAAATGAAAGCCACAGTGAGGTAACTTCTTCAAGTCATTAGGATGGCCACAGAACAAAACAAAACACAAGAAAAAACTCGTGTTGGAAAAAGGATGCAGAGAAGCTATGCACTGTCGATGGGAGTGTAAGTGGTGCAGCCATTGTAAAAAACATCAGAGAAGTTCCTCAAAAGTTCAGAAATAAACTACCATAGGGTCTAGCAATTACACTTCTGGGTATATATCCAAAAGAACTAAAAGCAAGATCTCGAAGAGGTATGTGCATATCCATGTTAACTGCTGTATCATTCACAAAAATCAAAAGTGCAAGTATACCAGCTGGGCGTGGTGGTGCACGCCTATAATCCCAGCACTTGGGAGGCTGAGGCAGGAAGATCACTGTAAATTCGAAACCAGCCTCAGCCTACATAGTGAGTTCCAGGTCAGTCTCAACTACATAATGAGACCCAGTCTCAAAACAAAACAAAACAACCAAAAAAAACAAAAAAGTGAAAGTATACCAAATGTATACTGGCAGAAGAATGGATAAAGAAAAAGTGGTACATATACAAGTAATGAAAAATTGCTCAGCCTTGAAAAGGGAGGAAATTCTGTCACAAATTTAGGCTAAATGAAATAGATCAGGATAGAAGGACAACTACTGTAAGATTTTATTTATATGAAACATCTAATGTAGTCATAGTCATAAAAACAGAAAGTAGAAAGGTGTTCACTAAGGGCTGTGGGAGTAGGAAGGAAAGAGGAGAAGCTAATGTTTAACTGGATACTGTTTTAGCCTTACAAAATGAAAAGTTCTAAGGTGGGCGTGGTGGCACTTGCCTGCAATCCCAGCACTTGGGAGGCTGAGGCAGGAGGATTACTGTGAGTTTGAGACCAGCCTGGGGTACATAGTGAGTTCCAGGTCAGTCTCATCTACATAGTAAGACCCTGTCTCAAAAAAAGAAACAAAAGTTCTAGAGATCTTCTGCACAATAGTGTAAATATACTTAACACTACTGAGCTTTATAATTAAAAGTGGTTATGATGGTTAATTCTTTCTAAAAATATAGTAAATTATATAAGTCAGAAACAAGGATTCCTTCATTTATATGAAATATGCAGATGCTACAGTTTGGATGTGTGTTTCCTTCACCCACCCAATTTCATGTTTTGGAAGCTTGGTACCTAATATGGCAATATTAAGATGTTAGGCCGGGGATTTAGCTCAGTGGTTCGGTGGCCTGCCTTGCAAGCGCAAGGACCTGAGTTCAATCCCCAGTACCAAAAAAAAAAAAGATGTTAGGCCTAATGAAAAGTGGTTTGGTCACTGGAGATTCATGACATTCTCACAAAGTAAGTTTCTTCCCATAACAATGGGTAATTATGAAAAAAAGTGAGGGACCCCTGAACGTCTCTGGTTTCCTATCTTGCTATATCATCTCTCAGTTACATGTGCACCTACCATTAGGCCATCTGCCGTGGTGTGATGCAGCCAAGGGGGCTCTGGCCAGAGGTCAAACCAACTGGGCTAACTGATCTTAGAATTTCAGCATCTAAAACTGTCAGCTAAATAAACAATTCATTTTTTCTTTACAAAGTACCCAGCCTTGGGTATTTTGTTACAGCAATAGATACTGAACTGACATACTTGGGATAATCAAAATGATGGGACAGAAGTCAGAATAGTACTTTCCAAGAGCCAGGGAAAGCTATAATGAGGATTTACTTTTTCCTGGGTAGTCTCAGTTTGGGGCAGTAAATAAATTCTGGAGATGAATAGAGATGGCTGCATAACAATGTGAATACACTTAAAGCCAGTGAATTGTACATTTACAAATGGCTAAACTGGCAAAATTTTACTACCAAAATTGTCTAACAATATTAAAGTAATTCTCAGTAATTAAAAACTTCTATTTGTCCAATTTGAAAATGGACAAAAGAAAAATACATTTTAGCAAAGAGAGAAAATGGATGGCAAATAAGCACATGAAAAGATATCTACATTAAGGAAATGCAAATGAAAGCCATAATGTTATAATGGTCTGAACAATCATCAGAACAGCTAAGAATTAGTGTGAGATGTGAGTTGTGGAGAAACCAGATTACTCTAGTTTGCTTGTGGAATTGTAAAATGGCATAACCACTCTGGAAAATAGGTTGATATTTCTCATAAAATATGTACTTATTGTAGAACTGGTACATGTTCTTGGGCATTTATCTCTGAGAAACAAAAACCTATAAATGCAAAAATTTACATAAAAAACATTCATTTTTGCATTCATCAAAATATGGAAACTACCCAAATGTTCTTCAGTTGATGAATGGTTAAATAATTCCCACACAGCCAGGGATTTAGCTCAGCAGTTCCGCTGCCTGCCTTGAAAGCGCAAGGATCTGAGTTTGATCCGCTGTACCAAAAGAAAAAAGAAAAAAAATTTTTGACACATCCCTAGAAGTGAATATTTTGGTAACAGGGATCGAACTCAGGTCCTTGCGTTTGCGAGGCAGGCACCGGAACCACTGAGCTAAATTCTCAGCCCTCTAAAAGTGAATATTATTCATCATTTAAAAAGGAACCAACTAATGATACATGCAATAGCTTGGACAGATCTCAAGGGCATTATGCTTAGTGGAAAAAAAAAACTCAAAATAAAATTATATGATTCAATTTATACTGTATTCTCTAAGTGACAAAATTATAGAGCAGCAACACAAATTAGAAGCTATCAGAGACAAGTGTCGGTGGCAGCATGAGTAGCTATGATGTAAAGGGGAACACGAAGATCTTTGTGGTCATGGATTGGTTCTGTGTCTTGATTACAGCAGAAATTACATTAAGCTACCCATGGGTCAAATTGCACAGAGCTACAGGCACAAAGCCACCTTCCCAGACAAAGATGGCTTAATGTAGAAACTGGTGGAAACCGAATAAAGTTTATAATCTCATTAATAGTATCATACTAATGTCAATTTTCTGATTTGATACTGTACTTCAATTATTTAAGATATTCCTGTTGAAGGAGCTGGGTGAAGGCTTCATAGCACTCTATGTATTATTTTTTATTTTGTGTGTATTTTTTTGTACCAGGGATAGAATTCGGGACCTTGCGCTTGTGAGGCAGGTGGCAGCACCACGGAGCTAGATCCCCAGCCCCTGCACTCTATATATTATTTTTGAAACTTTCTAAGTTTCTAATTGCTTTTAAATTAAGGGAAAAGAAAAAAAATGTGAAAAAAGGAAAAAAATAGGAACAAAGTCTTTGTAAATAGGGAGCGGTGAAGGGGGCAAAGGGAGGACAGGGGCATGGGGAAAAACAAGGACCAAGATACATCATGTAAAGGTACAAGATCCCAATGATAAATGTAACTGTATGTTTGCTTTAAATATACCAAAAAACTTAATGGGGAAAAATTACAAAGGTAAAAAAACTATATGCACATTAAACATATGTTTTACATGTCTGTATATGTGTTTACCAAGCTAAATACACAGCAAACTCATTAGAATGATTAAGAGGAATGAGAAAAATAAATTGTCAGCCTTGGATTGGATGGTAATGGCAGTATGCTATAAAATGAAAAATATGAACGCAAACGAACTTTAAAAACTGTTATCTATTTTTACCTGATGTACAAATAAACCCTTTTTACAAATATATATATAAATATACATATATAAAAATACATTATTTATATATATATTATTTTTTTATTTTTAATTTTTTTTTGTACCACCAATGAAACTCGGGTCCAAGCACTTGCGAAGCAGGCGGCGGAACCACTGAGCTAAATGCCTGGCCCCTCACAAACATATTTTATAGGAGCCTACATGATAGGAACAGACAGACCATGGATGAATTCCTACCTATGCCATTTAGTTGCTGTGTGACTCTGAGCAGGCTACTCTTGAGATTTCTGTCAGTAAAAACGGGAACAATATACCTCATTTTCAACCTTCTTGGGAGCGTGAAATGGGAACAATACAGATAAAACGGTTAAAACAATGCCTAGCACATAGTAAGAACTCAATTCATGGCAATAAATATTAGATCAGAAACTGCAACTACCAATAGTATCCTTGAAACTGGCTGACAAAAGATATAAAATTTTAAATTTCCTCTAGAAACTGAAAAAATATTGTGAGATCAGGAACTACGTTAAAAAACATTTGTGTGTGTGGTACTGGGGATTGAACCCAGAAATGCTATGTCACTGAGCTGTATCACTAGCCCTTCTTGTTTTTTTATTTTGGGACAAGGTTGCCAAGACCGGCCTCTGACTTGAAATCACCTTCCTCAGCTCCTGAATAGCTGGGGTTACAGGTGTGTGTTATGCCCAGTTGTGTTCATCTTTCCATTGTTACAGCCTGAGGTTTTACACACAAATATCCATGGCGTAAATGAATAATTACAAGGTTTAATTTCACTGCATCAGTACATTTTTACTATGGAGTTAGTTCTGTACCTTCATCCTTCATGTTTCGATCTATCTGAGAACCAGCGTTTCTCTCTCGGAACTGTATGCCCTGCATATGTCTTTGCATAGCTTCCTGTATCACTTCAAACAATGGTTGATCCTGTTTGAGACATCACAGATGTTACTTTTGTTAAAAGTTACATTCTTCTTCATAGTACCCCAAACCCCACAATACAGTAATGTGAAAACATATACTTTCCTTTGGATTAGGGTGGCCGGAGAATTGAGTTCTATACATCAAATAACAGTGTGCCATATGAGTATTTAATATTAGTAGTTTTAACTATTCAGATATTTGACAGAAAATAATTTGTACTTTTCTTGATACATGAGAATAAATCTAATGAGTTTTTGTGGTTTGTTAAGAGTAATAAATAATAAACAGCTTGTCATCCCGCACTTTAATTTTAATTTGATATGTAATGAAGATCAATTATGTAAATTATGTGTAATAATAATACTTTTAAATTTGGGGATCTATGGTGA
Organism: Fukomys damarensis; assembly: GCF_012274545.1. Classification (NCBI taxonomy): domain Eukaryota; kingdom Metazoa; phylum Chordata; class Mammalia; order Rodentia; family Bathyergidae; genus Fukomys; species Fukomys damarensis. The sequence goes on along the minus strand of NW_022900945.1, from coordinate 32,805,136 downwards.
CTTCAGAAAATATCCTTAGTAAATACAGAGTAAGTAATTTTCTTTTATCCTTATAAATAATAAAGATTATACTAAGGATGACATAGGAAGAAAAATAATTATATTTTTTTAAAATAAGCCAAAAATTATCACAAGCAAAAACGTTTTGAGTCCTCTTATATTTCATTATATTTCATCTTAAAAACCTCTAAATAAAATAAAAACTCTCATAAAAATTCTCCTAGTAATTATGAAAGTTACAAAGCCTTTTAAAAATGCTGTGGAGTTGTTTTTGACAAAGTGACAAAATTAGTTATGTGCAAAATAAATACCTGCCTGATAACATGCGTGCATATTCATATAACTGAAATGTGTCAGTTGACAACAGAGACAGATTAAAAAACTTATGGTCAAATTATTTTTTAGTTATTCATGATAACACATACATATAGTATCCTGTAATAGCTTTTACCCGTGCCCAAAGTCATCCACCAAGTAAATTATAACAAAAGCAGGTCAGAAGTAGCTAATGTGTAATTATTATACATTCCCGATTGGGAAAAAAGCCACTCAAAAATGTTTATCCGTTCTCCACTGTTCATAAGATAAACCTTGAACTCCCTGGATTGGTTCTCTACCCTCCTTACAACCTCTCACTTCTCCGCAGGTGTCCCACACAGCCAAATCTTACTGCACAGTCCGACCTAATCAGTGCTTCCGTTCACTGTGCTTCATTACCCTTTCATCTTTATTATCTCCTGACAACCTGCCTCATTTATCTGAAAACACTACTTAACATGTAATGCTCAATTTAGGCAAAGTCTTGCTACTTTCTGACATTCTTCCTGAGACCCACCTATTAGCTCTCTCTTTTATGAGACTACACAGCACTTTCTCTACATCCTTTTGCAATGATTATATTTATTCACACTCAACTCTTCTACCATGTTTCATGCTCTTTAGGCAAGGAGCAAGTCTTTGCAATCTCTCATAGTAACACCAGGTGCTAAATAAATGTTGATAGTTGAATAATTCTTAAGATTCAGATGCTGAGTTATTTTCATTTTACATTAAAATTATCACAGTTCAGGAAGAAATTATTTTTACCAGTGTACCAGCAGGCAAAGGAGCAGAATCATCTGTTGGATACATCCGGGAAACTGGGCACTTGAGAATATCTAGTCCGTTTGGGGCAATTTTACAGTAATCCTGAACACACTGCAGCCACCACCACACTGCATCCCGGCAATTGTACCTGGCATAAATCCCTTCACCGAGGAGATTAGGAATGAGACCATGCCTCAGAGTGCCAGCGAATGCTAAAATAATATTCCTAAAACAACATAATTAAGTAGATCATTTGAAATGAAAATAAAGAGTTGAACATAAAAAAAGATGGTTACTTTTGATGACTTTATTTGGAGGCATTTTTAACCTACCCATATATATGTGTGTGTGTGTGTGTGTCTATATATATATATATTTTTTTTTATATATATATATAGACACACACACACATATATATGCATGTATTTTTTTTCAGATAGTGGTCATAAATATAATAGAGTAAGAACGCCCAGAACCATATGCCCAGCTCCAGCCCTCTCTGAAGGGCCCCCACTCTAGTCTCCTTAAATTCTGCCTAATAAATTTCTTTATGCCTCACACTAACATGTCTTGAAAACTCCTTTTGTGTGAGTGAAGTCAGAAGCCTACGACCTACCCCACCAGTGGGGTGAGTGGAGTTCCCTATCTCCACTTTGGAAACCCTCTTGTGCACCACTCCATGACACACAGAAGTGGAAAGTGAAAGCCCAGACAATAATCATAATGATCATAAAGCCTAGCATTTTATAGAATGTTCAGCATGTAGTGGATACTGTTCTAGATATTTAAACTGCATTAGCTCATTTAATGCTCACAAAGCTCAATAAGCAAACGCTACAAACATTTTATAGAAAGCATGAAAGAGGGAGTGATTTGTCACTTGGTAATCTGGCAACAAAATGAGAAGCTCGCACTATGGCCCAAAGGCCTAGTTCTTAACTACTATACGGTGCTGAATGATGATGATCTATTTCCTACTTCTGAGTCAGTCATTGTAGGGTCACTTGGGAGAAGAATCAAAAATCTTCTCAATTTTGATAGTCCCATAATTAAAATTTAAGACAATAAAAAAAGGCCTTATATATTAGAGCAGCAGAAAGAACATCATTCCTAAAAAATGCCCACTCGGACATTTCAATTTTATTGTTTCTATTGCTGTTATCTTGAACTCCTGGCAATCCTCCTAGCTGGGATAACAGGTATGCTCTATCACACCCAGCTGACACTGAAATTTTAAAATGACGCCCCCCATAAAAATAAAAACAAAAAACTTTTGGCATTTGAAGGGGAAATTTTCAGTTATTCTTCTGATGGCATCAAAATAAGATGTCATACACACACAGTAAATGCTTTTTTGCTAAAATTTCAACCTGCAGAGCAGTGCTTTTGAACTTTGGCCTCAGGTTGCTGATAACTACCTGGAAAACTTGGGAAGACAAGTGTTTGCCTAGCAACCCTGCTCTCCCCACCTCAAAGTTTGGATTCAGAGGGTTTGCAAAGGGACCAAGGATTTACATTTCTAACAAGTTTTCAGATGATGGTGACAATGACAATACTGCTTTGAGGAATACACAGTGAGAGGCACTGTTGTAGAACTTTGCAATTTCTCATAAATTTGCTTATATTACTGAGATATAGCAAAACATCATTTTTAGTCTAGAATACATAAAACTGGAGGTTGTAAGGCCTGAAAACAAATAAAGGAAAACTTGAATTATCTTTCTGACTCAAAAAGCCAGCAATGCCTTTATTATACAAGGCATAAAATGGTCACACAATTTTGTCTTATAGAAATAAATTTGCAAATGCTAAAGATAACCTGGATCTTAATACGGAAGACCAGAATTTAGCAAGTTCAAAGATTTTTCCTACTTTAAATCATCTTCTATGATCCTATTAAATGAATATATGAAAAATAAAACAAAAAACACCTAAGGAAAACATACCACTCAAATGTTGTTGTTAATGGGTGGATAAGAAAGTAAGTTTGAAGGACATGTGAAAAAAACAACTGGGACATAAACTTGCACTGCAACTTTTTAGATCTCTTACCTGGCCTCTAAAAAGCGTCCAGTAACCAGCAAAAGTCCTCTAAGTGCAATAAAAGTATCCCTTCCCCAACAGCGGAAAAGACCAGCAGAAAAATGAGGTAAACCTAACAGAAAAGACAACAAAATATATGTTAATCATAACACATGCAAACCTATAAATGCTATTAGTACAAAAGAGTCACTCTAAAGCTGAGATAAATGGACAGATTACTAGGAGTTAGTAAACCCTTTTAAATTAGCTGCAACATGTAATGTGTACACTTAGATGAACTTTTTTTTTTCTGTTTTTTTGAGACAGGGTCACACTAGGTAGTTCAAACTGCCCTGGAACTCACTGTGTAGCCCAGGTTGGTCTCGAACTCACAGTGATCCTCCTGCCTCAGCCTCTTGAGTGCTGGGATTACAGGCATGCGCCACCATGCCCAGCTAGATGAATTTTTATGGAATGAGGTTCTATAGTCATATCAGATTCTTAAAGGAATATGTGATCTCAAGGCAATTAAGTACCAGTTGCTGAGGTATTTTTCTCCTTTATTTGTGGTGATAGGGATCAAACCCAGAGTATTACACATGCTAGGCAAATCTGCCACTGGGCTATATATCCATAGCCTTAAGAACCTGTGCAAGAAAGGGATACCTAACTGAATTGACCTGAATGTGTCTTTGTTGTTTGTTTGTTTGTCTGTTTTTTTGAGACAGGGTCTTGCTACGTAATTCAAGGAGGTGGCCTTGAACTCACTACGTAGCCCATGCTGGCCTTGAACATGTGGTGATCTTCCTGCCTAAGCCTTCCAGGGCTGGGATTACAAGTATGCTCCACTATGCCCAGCTCTGAATGTGTCTTTAAACACAGATAAACTTGCTTTTAATAAATTAAAAGAATAATATCAGAAATAAAATATTTAACACATAAAGTAACACAATATAACATTAATTATATGTAAAAAGATTCTACCTCAACTTAAGGACAACAAATAAATATGAATATGAACTAATTACCTGAATGATACCTAAATATGTTTATTAATCTATTTTCTACACTCAAAATTATTACTAAATTTTCTATTGATTTAAAACAACAGTGTCAAACTTTGTACATAATATATACAATTGTTATCAATCAAAAATTAATTTTAAAGTGTTACATTTTCATAGAAATAGCTTTTGCAGATGAAAACAAGGACTACACATGCTAAACAATGTGAACATTCCAGGTAGCTGCAACATTTATGCATGAGGCAAAATAGGATTAATGGAAAAAATCTAAAATTTTACTATTAGTTTGAGTTTGGTGCCCCTTCTCCCCAACATCCATGCTAGGGATTCAACCTGGGGCTTTGCTCACGCTAGGAAAGTACTGTATTTTACTTACTTCCTGCCTGATTGTTGAATGACAATATCTCCCTAGTAGAAAAAAAGATCTATGATGACACAAACTTTATCTGCCTTGTCATGTACATCTATTCATTGAAAATCATAACTGGTATATTATATATTCCTATAAATATTTGTTGAATGAATAAAGACTAATGCTAAAATGTAAATTCAGAAGTAAAAGAATGACTGAAAAGAAAATTTTGGCATTGCTAAATATACTTTACAACTTAAATTTCTGCTAATTGGGGCCTTCATTTTATAGGGGATTAGACATTAGTTTCTTCCATTAAGAAAGATCATAACTGCTACTGGACATGGTGGTGCACACGCCTGTAATCCCAGCACTTGGGAGGCTGAGGCAGGAGGATCGCTGTGAGTTCGAGACTAGCCTGGGCTACATAGTGAGTTCCAGGTCAGCCTCAACTACATAGTGAGACCCTGTTTCAAAAGAAAGATCATAACTAAGGGCAACACTTGACTTTTTTTTGTGTTATTTCCAATATATCAGTACAAAATTTCCCGAAACACACAAAAATATATGGTTGATAGTTGGTAACTGTGATGATGACAATGACAATGTCTAACACACATGTAATATTCTGTACAGACTTCCTAGCCCTTTAGCTCATTTAACTTCTTATAGGTAACATGTGTGTAGATTAATCTGTAGGTGAGTTTGAACTGGTATGTTCTAAAATATACACAGTCTAGGGGGTTGGGATTTAGCTCAGTGGTTTTGTGCCTGCCTTGTAAGCCAAAGGTCTGAATTCAATCCCCAGTACCAGAAAAAAAAAAAAAAAAGAAAAGAAAAAGATATACACACGCATCACACACACACACACACACACACACAGAGATATAAACACACAGTGTCTTTGTTGAAAAGTGAAAGGTGTAAAATCTCTAGCATTGGGCCAGGATTTAGCTCAGTGGTCCACTTCAGCACTGATATGGTGAAATGTTTATATTAACTTTTTGACCTGAGATCTACATCCTGTAGATCACATATACTTAGAGTGATTTCTTTTTTGAGACAGGATCTCACTATGTAGCTAAGACTGGCCTTGAACTCACTATGTTGCCCAGGTTGGTTTCAAACACACAGTGATCCTTCTGTCTCAGTTTCTCATGTGCTGAGATTACAGATATATGCTGCCATACCCAGCATCTGGAATGATTTCTACTTTGTCAATTATTATAAAAGCCCAGAAAAAAGAAAAATTTCAAACAACATCATCAAAGAAAAACAATCCTTTCTGTCTTAAAATGAATCCCTAAAAAACTTATCTGTAAATCTCAGCATAGTCCTATTTTTTGTCAGTTAGGCAAAACAGTCTCGAGATACTAGAACCAAATACCAAAACATGTATTTATATTTATTTATTGTACCTGATATACACATGTAGCAAATATTATAATTTATGTCAGTATATGATTTATAAATAAATGCATATATCTTGGGGTTTTAAACAACCACAGTATACAACCAAAAGATTAAGCGAACTATTTTATGTAATAGGCTTCTAAAAAGTAGATTCTAAAATCCAAATTTATCATATCTATAGTTTTTCCCATAACACACCAGTTTAATTTCATGAGCACTACATAGATTCACAGGAGCATAATTGCAACTAGAAGGAAATAAGTCAACTGAAAATTTAAAAATTAAAAGTTTTTATTTCATTCCTTTTTTCTTAGTTTTAAATTTTTTTTTGCAGAGTTGAGGATTAAACCTAGGGCCTCATGCATACAATGTAAGTATTCTACCAATGAGTTATATCTCTAGACCTAAACCAAGTTTTCTGTATTTTTATGATCAATCTAAGTGAAAAGGTAATTTTTATTTTAGTTGTTGGGTACTATGAAATCTTTCATCTGACCTAAGCAGATGTAAATTTAAGGAAATTTAAATTTAACAGAAGGAGCCACATAGACAATATTACTTTCTTCTTATAAGTTTTATATATTAGTTTAGAGCTTTTTAAACATCACTGGCCTTGAAAACTAAGAGCTTTTTAGAAATGTAGTGGAAATTTGTGTGTGTGTGTGTGTGTATGAAGAGTCTGTTCCTTAGCCTATTTTGCTTACTTGATTAATGTTTTAAATCTACTTGCAGGAAAGGATGTCAACATATTTGGCTGAAAAGATCTGACAGCATTTAGATACATAATAAAAAAAAATCATTGAAATGATCTTGTAGTAATTGCAAGGTAGGTTTTTAAAAAAATCTTGGTAAGAAATATAGAGAAAAGTAGTAAACTACATCTGGTTTCAAAAAATATGAAATGTCAACAGTTGGAAAAAAGATACCTACAGAAGAAAAGAATAACCAATCAAAATAGAAAACACACAAATGCTTGGTAGACAGCTCCGATTATATAGTAAGTTTGGTTGACACTATGGTTATTATTTTTATAAGTATCTATGACATTTTACTAAGCAATAATATAAAATGTTGAATAACATCATGAACTAAAAAATCAGTTCCCATAAGTATTCCTTTTTGTATATTATTGACTTACACATTATAACCGTCTACAAAAATCCCTTACCTGCAGCCAGGGAAGCACAGCACTGTTCCTTTTCTTTTGTGATCTCATTTACCCTATATGGTACATCCAGAAGTGAAGGTGAAAGAAGTGGTAGACAAGGGAATTTTCCTACTCCACACATTTGGACTGAACCCAATGAAAGGTGTTTTACAAATGTTGAACCATTTTGAACAAAGCTATAACAAAAGTGATGGAATTGAAAATATTATTGTAGAGACACAAAACTTTTTAGAAATTTTTATTTCACTTGGGTTTTCCCCTTCAAATGATTTCTCTACACAAATGTGTAAAAATGCAATAGAGCTTAAAAACAAATGTTGAATTTGACTATTTCAAAACTGCTTGCATGCCACCCATTATTTCAGCTAGCTTTAAGCCTAAGGTCTGTTATAAAACAATAGGTAGGGTTGAAGTTTTATGTTTTCTGAAATGATGCCCAAATCAATTTAGTGGTTCTCACAGGTACAGTTCAACCTATGGTTTCATTTTAGGAAATTTCATCATAAAAGTAAAATTTGATTAATAAAAATAGTAAAAAAATTTCTTTTAAATTATGAAAATAAAAAACTCATGGAAGGCTGAGGCAGAAGGATTGCTGCAAGTCTGAGGTCAGCATGGGCTACAAAGTGAATTAAAGACCAGCCTGAATTACATATCAGAACTCTGTTTCAAAACAAAAACAGAAAACCCTAAAACAGTAAAGAAAAATTATGTAAAATTTGTATTAAGTCAATGACTAAATAGGAACAAGTGATATAAAATAATCGATTCTTCCTCAAACATGTTTTATAGAACTTACCCCCGCCACCGTTCTGTTCTTTTCATTTGGTACCAGGGATGGGACTCAGGGCCTTGCACTTGCAAGGCAGGCAGCAGAACCACTGAGCTAAATCCCCAGCCCCTCCCCACACTTCTTGAGACAGTCCTGTCTTGTAGGCCAGGCTAGTCTCAAATGTATTATGTGGCCCAAGCTGTTTTCAAACTCACTGGGTAGCCCACACTGATCTTCCTGCTTCAGCTCCCAAGCACCGGGATTACAGGTATGCACAATACACCCAGCTCTGAGACAGATTTTTAATATGTAAGTTTGTTTTTGTATGTTCCAGACTAGAGGATACTGATAAACCTATTACTTAAAAACTTTTTCAGTGTATGCCTATGACAACTCCTCATATTTTGGTCTTTTAAGAGTATATATAAAGTGACGGTATCAATTTTCTATATAAACATGCCTATTTACTCAAGCTTTTTTGGATATACCTTGACATGTGCTTCCATGCTATATCCAGAAGAGTGGTATACACACCAATTAATATAGCATCAAAATAACATGGGATAAGATAACGTGGAATCTGCTTCAAGTAGAAGAACATAGCCTGCAACCATTTGCCAACCTGTTACAAAAATAATTTAAAAAGTTAATGTGATGTATTTACAGTCTAGGGATATTTCAAAGCATAATTTAAGAGGTGAATCCAAACATGTAACCTCACTATCTGGTAATTCATTGACAAACTTTCTACTTATTAGAACTGAAAGATGATGTAGGGAAGAAAATGGCTCATAAAGCACATAAATATTAGACATGACATGGTAATGTAATTCTTACTGTGGCCTTGATTACTTATTTGGGTTAGAATATTGCTCTACTTACTTCAGCAATAATTCCTGATCGTGAAATAAGTCGGCCACTGACATAGTCAATCATCCAATCTCCAGATCTCAAATTATCACAGAAAGGATGCCCCAAGTCATTCTTTGGTCTTATTTCTGCCAATACAGACATTAGTCCTGAAGATTCAAAGACATAGCATGGTATGTTATTGGCAGAGTCAATGTTTCTATGACCGAGGCTATGACAGTCTCCATGATTTGGGGTTAACACAGAGAGGTAGGCACAAAGGTCTCCTAGTTCACAATGACAGCTATCAGTGTTGGAGATGAGTGTGAAAGTACTGGCTTGAGCCAACACACAAAGACATCCTGAAAAGACTGCCAAAGCGTCAGAATTTCTGGGGTTGGTTTGGTTTTTGCTTATTTGCATTTTAATGTTATAATACATTCAAAGGTAGCTGGTGCAGCTTTTCTGCCTAAGGTATCAAGAGAAAAAAATACTTACTTGCCTGTATCTATCTTTTCATGTTAAAAAGTGGTAGATTCATTAATATTCAAGAATGATTTAAGCAAATCACATAAATAGTTTCAGAGAAAGCAAGAATTTGTATGGTGATACCCAACTTTATAAAACAAAAACTACTGTACATAAATAGACAGACACTAATACAGTCATAGCAAGAGGCCTCAACACCCTACTGTCACAATTAGTTCAGTCAGATAAAAATATTAACAAAGAAATATCAGAGTCAAACCACAGTACCAAACAGATTGAACAGAGCATTTCATTAAACAACAGAATACATATTTTTTTCAGTAGCACAAGGAACTTATTAAAAACTACACCATATCTTAGGCCATGAAGCATGACTAAATAAATACAAAATAATTTAAATAATCCACTGTATACTATTAAGTCATAGTGGAAAGAAGCTAGAAATCAACAGCAAAAGAAACCATAGAAATTATACACCAACACATGGGGATTAAACGATGCATTACCACATAATCAATAAATCACAAAAGGGATCAGGGAGGAAACAAAGAAGTTTTAGAATCAAATGACAATGGTAGCACCACATGCTTAAATGTATAGGACACAATGAATGCAGTACTAAGAGGGAAGTACATAGCTATAAATATATATATTGAAGGAAGTGAGCAATCCCAAATATTACCTAATGATACATCTAGAGTTCCTAGAAAAATAAGAAAATTCAAACTTTAATAGAAGGAAATAAATTATAAAGTGGAAATTAATGCAGTTGAGTCTAAAAAAATACAAACGATCAATGAGTCACAGCTGGCTTGTATAAAGGATAAACAAGATTTACAAACCCTAGGCCAAACTTACCAAAAGAAAAAGGAAAGAAAAAACTTCAATCAATGGAATTAGAAATACAACAGGCGGAATCAAAACCAACACCACCAAAATTGAGAGGATTATAAGGAACTACTTAAGAAACTAATATTCCAAAAAATTGGAGAACCTAGAAGAAATGGAGAAGTTAGTAGAAATACATGAATTACCAAAATTGAACCAAGATATAAAAACTCTGAACACCTGCCCTGCGGCTGGGTTAGGGGGGCGTGCGTGCATACAGGAGGGGTGGGAAGGACTGCCTGTTAGATCCCTAGGCAAGGCTCTTGTGCCTGCCCCTGCCAAGGCCCTTGCACCCCTTAGGCTGCCCGGCCCAGCCATGATCAAGGCAATCCTCATTTTAACAATCTCGGCCCTACAGTGAAGATACACAACAGCAAATCACCAGGGAGACCTTCCCTTTCATTTGTAAGAGAGATGATAAGGTTTGAAATTTTCTAGGAGGATTATTAATTGGGGATCTGACAACAAACTGTTTTAAAGACATTATGCAACACGATATTCTGTCTTCTGTGTGGATTCTTTAGAAAGTGAAGCTGGCATTTTAGATTTAATTGTAGTGTTCATGGAAATATTACACAAATGTTTTGAAAATGTCTGTGAACTGGATTTAATTTTCCATATAAACAAGGTTCACAATATTTTGAGGAAATGGTGATGAGGGGGATGGCACTGGAGACCAACATGAATGAAACTTCTATACAAACTGACACAAAATAAACTGGAGAAACCTGAAGCTGGCTTAGCAGGAGGTCCAGCCCAGGCTGTATCAACTGTAAAGAGTATATATCTTCATAAGATCCCAGGAAATACTAACATTGGTGACATCAGTATAAAAGTGCCAAACCTACCTTAATTTGAATAAAATATTAAAAAGGCCACTCCCAGATAAAATCCAGGGGAAAAGGTCTAAGTTTACCCACAGTTGTTTACCAAAAATAGAGGAGGAGAGTCTTAACTTTTGCTCTTGGATTTAAGTCAAGGTACTGAACAGAAGTTGTGTAAAATCGGTATGAAAGTTCAATGTTGCATTTCTTGCTCAATGATTTTAAAGAAATTGTATAGTTTCAGTGTGATTTTTTTTTTCTTTTCTAAACTGCATTACTATGCCCACCTACGGCATGCCTCTATGTACTGGCTATTACAGTATTTTGAAAGTGAAGTATTTCTTTAATTATGCACAACCCAAAACATTGGTGTTTTGTATGGATCATAAGCGCAACATTCCTTAATTCTATTTGTCACAATTGTTATTTAAAGAACCAAGTATGTATTGCATGAAAACACTGTGACCTTTTCCTCTTAGTTTAAATAAACTCAGAGGTAACTGGATTTCTAAAGTGCGCACCCCCGTGCGCACACACACACACACACAACCCCAAAACCCACACAACTCTAAACAGATGAGTAACAGGAAACAAAATATAGCCAATAATAAAAACTCTGCCAACAAAGTAAAGCCCAGGAAATGATGGGTTCACTATAGAATTTTAGCAGAACTTCACTGAAGATTTAATCCCAATACTCCTCAAACAAGGGAAGGAATATATACTATTAAACTCATTCCTGGAAGCTAGCATTACCTGATACCAAAACTGCACAGGGACTTAACAAAAAAAAGATAACTCTAAGCAATCTCCTTAATGAACTAATACACAAAATTCCTCAACAAGACCACCAACCGGCAAACAGAATGCAACAAATCATCAAAAAGATCATACGTCATGACCGAGCTGGCTTCATCTCAGAGATATAAGGATGGTTCAACACACATAAACCAATAAATGTAATTTATCACATAAACAGAATCAAGGACAAAAATCACATCATCATCATCTCCATAGATGCAGAAAAAAACCTTTAACAAAATCTAACACTGATTCATGATCAAAACCCCAAGGAACATAGGTTTAGAAGGATATTATCTCAACTTGATCAAAGCCACTTACAAGTCTAATGAGAACATTAAATGGGAGAAAGTGGAAAGCTTTCCCTCTAAAATCAGGAATAAGAAAAAGGACATCCACTATCACCACTCCTATTCAACACAGTTCTCAAAATATTAGCCAGAGAAATCAGGCAAGAAAAAGAAATAAAAGGGATATGTATAGGAAAGGAAGAAATTAAATTATTATCAGTTGCAGGTGATATAATCCTTTATATAAAAGACCCTAGAATCAATAACCAAATTCAGTAATGCAGCAAGATACAAAATCAACACACAGAAATCAAAAGTGAGTTCAATAATGAACTCACTAAGAAAGAAATTAGAAAAAACAATATAATTCACAATAGCATCAAGAGAAATCAAATACGCAGGAATTAACTAACCAAAGAAGTGAAAAACCTCTCCAACAAAAACTACAGTACTCTGAGAAACAAGATCTAAGAGGATATCAGAAAACTGAAAGATATCACCTGTTCTTGGATAGGCAGAACCAGTATTTCAAAAAGGGCCATACTTCTGAAACTAATATAAGAATAGTGTAGTTCCAATGAAAATACCAAAAGCATTCCTCACAGAACTAGAGAAAGCAATCCTAAAATTCAGATGGATCCTCAAGAGACCCAGAGTAGCAAAAGCAATCCTGGGAAACAAGAGCAGAGCAAGGAGGCATCACAGTCCCAGATTTCATATTATATTACAAAGCTACAGTGATAAAAACAAGCACACTGTTTCTTATTGTACAATAAACCAAACTGTTGAAATATTAAGGCCAAAGTATACTGAAGAGGAATGACAAGAACTAGTCATTCTAGGGAGCAATTATTCTCCAGTAGTGAATACTTTGTGCCCCACTCTATTTACATGGATAAGTTCATTTGTTCCTCACAGAATGCTCTTTAGTTAGACAATTTTATTTCTCTTTAATTGAGTCAGAAATTAGGGTACAGAGAGTTTATGTTACTCAGCACAGGTCAATCAAGGAGTAGGCTGCAAAGTCATAATTTGAACCCAGACAGACACATTTTAAGTCCATGTTCTCATCTATATAAAGAAGACAGCATATGACTCACAAAGAAAACAAAACAAAACAAGCCAACCCCTCAAACCAATCTAACAATGCTTGCTCACCTTGAAGGCCTGCATATTTAAGGGATGACCAGTTTGGTATGTTATAACAACCTCCACCATCTTCCTGTTCTTCTGATTCACATCGGTAAAGAATTTGATTTAGCTCAGCCAAAGTCAATTTAGAGGCGATACTAAGAATTGGAGAAAAAGGCAACTGGTTAAAAACTAAAATTTCACTTGCTGTCAGTAAAAACAACAGAAAATCTGCATTAAAATCATAAAACATCTTAGCAATGTAGATTTTAGGAACTCAGTACTGAAAAAAACATTATAGAGATACCATAACAATTAAATACTATTAACTTAGAACTAACGTTACTTTCCCAAAAAAGAAAATAATCAAGTACAAACTTTTTTTTATTAAAAGTCTGCTGTAAAAATCTTTTGGTTGTTATAAATTTGTTTTCCTCTTGGTGATGGGAGGACGAAAATGTAACGACACAGCCTTGATTTCCCACAACTGAATACAATAAAAACTGGATTTTCTTGTGCTTCTAGTTGTCTTCTTCTTCCTCTTTCTTTCCTACTTCCTTCTTCTTTCTCTTTATTAGGCTTAGGGTTTCTAAGGTTTCAGTCCAAGGCAGAAACATCATGGTAGAAGAGTATGACCATCACCAAGACGAATCTTTTTCTGAGAAAATCATTATTTCTTGAATTGACAAGTTGAGGGTTAGTAAACCTTAGAAGATAGAAGGTACTAAGAGGGAAATACAAAGACAATGATTTACATGACTTCTTAGGTGGTTAACTTTGATTATTCTTTAATTGGTCTTTTGAAAGTATTTCAAGTTTAACATAAAAAATTGTTGAAGTTGCATTTAGGAGAATACAAAGGAGGGAAAAATTAAGTATGAACTAGAAAGACCAAAAAAACAAATTTATAAGATATAGGATATAACAACCAAAAGACTTTTCAAGCACACTTTAGGACACTGCAGCTGGAAGCAAAGACTTTTCCCTCTTCTATCCACTAAAATTTTTCTTCTTCTTTACCTTTTATTCTTTCATACAGGGTCTTGCTGTGTGGTTCAGGTTGCCCTTGAAATCACTATGTAGCCAACAGTAGGCTCAAACTCACAGCAGTCTTCCTACCTCAGCCTCCTGAGTGCTAAGATTACAGGCATGTACTATCATGCCCAGTTCATAAAATTCTTATGAACAACAACAACAACAAAAACTGAACACAACAGAAAAATGTGCTAATACATAAAATGATGTTTCATTAAATTTTACAAGTGGACAAAACATTTTAGCTTAACTAATTTTTTGTTTGCTGTGTAGCTCAGGTTGGCCTCGAACTCATGGCAATCCTCCTGTCTTAGCCTCTGAAGTATTGGTATTACAGGTGCAGGCCCCAACTTAGTTTAACTGATATTTAAAATGAGATGCTATTGGGTCAGGGATTTAGCTCAGTGGTTCTGCCGCCTGCCTCTTAAGCAAGGTCCTGAGTACAAAAAAAAAAAAAAAAAA
>NW_022900945.1:32752040-32790253 GCF_012274545.1 Fukomys damarensis | reverse complement strand
AAAAAAAAAAAAAAAAAAAAAAAGAGAGAGAGAGAGAGAGAAAGAGAAAGAGAGATGCTATTTTAAAGTATTTTATATTTACCGATTTAATTAGTAATAACTAACAATTATGATCACCATGTTAAATTGTTCTAAGTGTTTTACATAAATAATTACAATTTTCCATGAGAGGTGCTGTAATTATCTCTATTAAGTAATTTGTTATGGTTTATATCTAGAATGTCCTTCCAAAGGCTCAGCTCTTTAGAGGTGGGCCTTTTGGAAGGAAATTGGATTATGGGGGCACAGTACTCATTAGAGGATTAACCCACTGAAGTTTAGAGCTGAATGTGTTAAAAGTGTAGATGGAAGAGGTAAGTTACTAGGGGCATAACCTGGAAAGGTTTATCTCCCTGTCCAGCTCCTCCTCCCTTCGCTTTCTGCTTCCTGGCTGCTCTGAGTTGGGCACCTTTTCCTATGCCATATTCTTCTGCTATCCTGTTTTTGTCATGGAGCCAGCTTGCCAGGGAGTATAACTGTTAAACAATATAAACCTCTCATCATTTAAGGTGTCAACGCTGTGTATTTCATTCCAGGGATGAGAAAAGTGACTAAGACAGATTGTGATGATACTAGAGAGGTCGGGTCAGTGCTGTGGCTATACCTGATCATGTGGTTTAGAAACCTTTGGGTGTGGTTCACGGGAGAAGTTTGGAAAGGTTTGGAGATGCTAGCTAAAGAAGCCCTAAGATGCTGTAAACTGAACTGATTGGTGTGCAGAAGACCATAATGTTGGTAGAAATGCAGACAGTAAAGGTTAGGCTCAGGAAATTGCAGCTGGGAGCAAGGACTCCTTTGGCAATTGGATTAGAGACTGTATGTGTTATATTCTGCCAGAAAATTTGTCTACTCTTTGCTTATTGCCTGAGAATTTGTAGGAGAGTGAGATTACAGAAATGGACTAATTAATGGTGAACAAAATTTCAAGGCACCCTGAAGTTCAGGCTGTGGTATGGGTACTGCTGGCAGCTTTTAGCCAGATCTACAGAGAAAATTAGGGCCAAAAAGCTTATGTGAAAAGTTTTTAGCTTCCTCAGAAAGGAAGTGCCTGTAAAGCTGGGGCTAAGGAGAGCACAGTTGAAAAAATGCGTATTTTAAGAAGCCAAACACTTTAAGGACAATAGGAAAGATAGCTTCAAAGCATCTCAAGAGTCAGCAAGGCCCAACCCTTCACAGGCTCAAGGCACAAAAACAGAAAAGTCTTCAATTGTGAAGAGAGCATCTGTGTTCCCTGCTCAAAAAGGACAACTATGGAACTGATTCCCTAGGAACACTTTCACAATGCTCAGTCATCCAGGCACTCAGAGGCCTCTATAACCATGATCCAAAGGGGCCTGCCTATTGCTCTAGCAAGCAGCACACTTTGGCATCATTCACATAGTGTCATTCATCATTCATCGTTCTGGTTTTTCAGACATGCAGAATGCAAGAGTTTTAGGGTGAGGGAAGCTTCCACCCAGATTTCAGAAGGAGGCTTGGGAGATTAAGGCAGTTTGCTCCCGAGAGGGCAATGTGTGAAGCTCTAAGAGTGAAGCCAAAAGTGCAGGGGATCCCTCAGAAAGTTGGTGATGCCAGGAATGTGGAGCATCTGCTAAGAAAAGCCACAAGTAGCAGAATCACTCCAAGAGAGATGTTAAGAAGGCTGCAACCAGTAATGTTAAAAGAGCAAAGACACCCAAACCCACTGGAGCTCACATCTCACCACAACTTGTTCTAGGTGCTGCACATGGAGCTGTAAAATTTAATGCTTGCCCTGCTGGATTTCAGTCTTGTTTTGGTCCCTTTCCTTTTTATCCTTTTATTTCCTTTTGGACTGGGAATGTTTACACTATACCATTGTATGTTGATAACTTTTCTTTTTGATTTTTACAGGGGCTCGCCTTGAGTCTCGAAGATTTTGGACTTGGATTTTTCAACAATGCTGAAACTGTTAAAAACTTTGGTGACTCTCAGAGATGCACTAAATGACTTTTGCATAAAGAGATGGGCATAAGTCTTTTGAGCATGAGGGTGGAATGTTATACTTTATATCTGGAATGTCCCTTGAAAGGCTCACGTGTTCAAAAAACTGAAAAATTTAGAGCTGAATGTGCCGTTAGGAGGTGAAGTCTGGGAAGAAGAAGCAAGACATTGGAGGTGTGATCTGGAAGGACATATCTCTTTCTGAGATCCTTTATTGTTCTCTGCTTCCTGTTGCCATGAGTTAAGCAACTTTTAATTCATGATGCCCCCTCTGCCATCCTTTTTCTGTCTTGGAGGTAAATGAACAGGGACTGTAATTATAATCCAAAATAACCCCCTTCTCCTTTAAGTTGTGGGTATTGGGTATTTTGTCCCAGCAACAAGGAAAAGTGACTAAGACACTTGTACATGGCCTTACTTCTTAAACCTAATAAGGGTCTTAAATAGAATTCAAACCCAGATAGTCTAGTTCTATATTTCATGCTCTTAAATATTACATTATGGTGGTACCTCGGCTCACAGATGCTTATGTTTGCAAACACTTTGGTTTGCAAAGAGAACTGCTAGGAAACATTTAGTTTTGTTTGCAAACTCTGGCTTGGGTGACAAACACAACTGCAATATGGCCATCTTTTCCAGAATCATAGAACAAATTAAGTTTGTGAACCAAGGTATCACTGTATAACAATATATATTCAGTATTTGTAAAGGTGGGCACTCTTACACAGATCTGAAGATACTCAATACAATCCTTCTGGAGGGGACTTGGTAGTACTGTCATATATATATATATATATTCATGTGAATATATATGAATATATAATATATGATTTTATATATATATATATTATATGAATATATACATATATATATGATACAGTCTAACTCCAAAATTCCATTTCTGGAATTTCATCCTAGTACTACCAATAGCAAGTATGTGTCAAGCATTTACTATGTACTAGATATTGTGTTAGTTGCTTTGTATATGTTATCCTATCTTAATCTTTAAGAGGTAGGTAGTATTACAAGCCTGATTTCCAAATTGAAAACTGAGATGAAGACAGTTCTAAATAAATTGCCCATGATCATATTGGCCATGATGAAGCTGAAGTTACCCTATGTCGTAATTTCAAAACCCATAGTCTTCAGTGTGAGGTGGTACCACAAAATAAGGGAATAATTAAGGAATTGTTAAAAGATGACTGTAACAGGACATACACAGCAGGGAATAATCAGAAGCACTCTAAATGTCTAAGGAATGGAAAATGACTAATTACAATACAGCCATATAATAAAATATGTTGAAACTTTAAAAAAAAGATGGAGCCAGGCACGGTGGCAGGAGCCAGACTATGTGGTGGGAGCTGGGTGTGGTGGTGCACGCCTATAGTCCTGGCACTCAGAGGCTGACCACAACTGCAAGGAGGATCACAACAATTTCAAGGCCTGCCTGGGCTACACAGTGAGTTCAAAGCCAGCCTGAACTACATAGGAAGACCCTGTCTCAAACAAACAAACAAACAAACAAAAAACCAAATGTGCTAAAAGGTATGGTGTATGCAACTCTCAAACAATTCACAAAAAGTGTATGTGTATGAGAGACAGACGTATCTGTATCTCAGAGAAAAAGTGCATGGCAGAAGAAGGCGCCCATGTAAATACACCCACAAATGATAAAGCAACAGGGAAAAATATTGACAATAATAGATGCTGACACTGCTGGTCCTTGGACCACAATGAGTAGCAAAGATAAAGAGGATTAGGCCAGGGATTTAGCTCAGCGGCACGGCACCTGCTTTTATATGCAAGGTCCTGAGTTCGATCCCCAGTACCAAAAAAGATAAAGAGGATCCTCAAAACTGCTTAAATCATAAGAGTCAAAAAAATAAATTAACTAAAAAATCCTGCTTAAATCAGGCGAGTGGTAACACACCAATTCTTTAAGTGGCAAATTTCTACAAAATAAGGCATACTTACGAAGCAAATGGGATTTTTAAAATAGGATCTGAGTTGTCAACAGCAAGGCTCCCAGATTTAAAGTGAGGACTGAACTGTGTCAGGTGGTTCCGAAGAATTCCAACAGCAACTTGTGCATGTGGATCAAGGCTAACCCTGAATAACATTAATAAAAGGTTGTTAATTTTTAAGAGTAATTTATTCAAGGTTAAGAAGATATGCAAACTGTTTTAAATATGAGTCAACAGTCTGAACTCTAATCAACATACCTGAATATAATAACACTTCCTGGGGACAAGTTTTCAAATTCTATTTCTTGAATATATTCATTGGGCCCTTTTGTGGCAATTCCAGCTTGTTTAACAATTTTACTTTCATTGAGCTTGAAAAAAAGGTATAAAATCCATTGAACAAATAATTTTAATGTCCTTAAAATATTACATATAGTAGAAAGACGAGAGCCCCAAATACCTGAATATGTTCTCTAATTTCTACTGTGATATTTGGCATTCCATTGATTGAATGCTCATCCTTTCTATAAGGTTGTGTATGTCTCTCAATGGTTCTAGCTTCAAGAACAACTTCTTCAATTTTGCCTAGAAACATATAAAAGTTTTTAACAAAAGATTATTCCTAGTATACATTCAAAACTTAAATAAGAACACCATTAAGCATTCTAAAGAATATTAAAAATTGAATATTAACCAAACAAAATGAGATATAGTAAAAATCACAATTTTATAGATTGACAAATAGAAATGTTTATGAATGATCAGTGACAAAAAAATGAGATATTGTACAGTGATAGTTCTGTAAAGGTAACTATGGCTGCAGGGAGTGTACGTAGCTCACTGGTAGAGCATGTACTTTGCAAATGTGAGGCTGTGGGTTCAATCTCTAGCACCAAAAAATACAAAACAAACAGAAAGCTATAAACATAAGCAAAGATCAGACAAGATTATTGAATATAAATTTTTGAATACTCAAAACAGTGAAGATTTAATCGTAAAATTACTAAAGTTGATAATTTTTAAGAATTGGAATTATGCATATTTAGCAAGTAGCAACAAATATAAAATGTGTTTTTTATGGGAATCTTCACTCCATAAGCCAACAAAGTTGGAAGTTGCTGCTTATACAAGAGCAAGGTACGCTGTAATATACAATCTATAATAGGAAATACACACGTGTAGGAAAAAAGTGAGTGACAATAAGGACATATCTCAGGGACATACTATATAATTAATTTTTGTTGTTTTTGAGAGAGGTTCTATGCAACTCAGGATGACCTTGAACTCACTATGTACTGCAGACTGGCCCTAAACTCACAGCAATCCTCCTGCCTCTGCCTCCCGAGTGCTGTGATTATAGGTGTGCACCACACCACACCTGGACGTATTTCATAATTAGGTGTCAAAGAAGAGCTATAATTATGACTGTTATATGTTTAGGAGAAAAAGAGATCATTGAGTACTTATAGGTTTCTCAAAGGAGGTAGAACTTTAGTCCTTGATAGGGATGAACATTGTATATACAAATACAAGTGAGCTTACTTGGGGAACATAGAAAATATCTATTTGGATGGAATAGTAGAGTGGCATAGGGCCAGGATGCTTATGAAGATGGATTATGAAGAGTCTCAAGTATTAAAACTATTTTCCATTTGTGTCTACATAAACAATCCACACTTAAACACACATATGTGTTCATGTGTATACATACATATATATAGACTATTTATACAGCATAAAGACAAAAGATACATGTCCAGTAAATACATATAAGCAAAAGGAATACTGTATGTTAAAATGTAAACAAAAATTTTTTTGTTATTTTTTTGGCACCGGGGATCAAACTCAGGTCCTTGTGCTTGCGAGGCAGGTGCTGAACCACTGAGCTAAATCCCAGGCCCAACAAAAATATTTTAAACACTCAAACATCTGACACTATTTCTGTTCAGATTTTATCCCATGCAGTAAAAAAACAATCTAAAGTTTCCATTTCCACATCTCAAAGACATCCACACTTGCACTGCTACATAACATATAATGACAATTCAATATTATAGTACCTGTGTAATTTAATACATAATTACAGTAACATTTTTAGACTGCATACCAGGGATGCACATTTGAGGTACTTCCTTGCTGTAAAATGAAGTTTTGGGATTTCTGAAAGCAGTTCTAGATACAGCCACAACAGACTGATGGATACTAGGTGAATGTCTTGTTACTGCCACTATGTCTTCATCCACTTGATCTACGTATACCTGAGAAACAGAAAGAGCAACTAGGTTAGTACTGAAATTTTTCTGCACACATTCAGAAAGAAATTTAGAAGATTCAGCTTCTTGCCTGAATAAAACCCTTGGCTCCAAGCTCTTGATGAAGTTTATTGATAGCACACCTGGCTGCAATAATTCCACTTTGGAAATTAACATCCCCCATATTTGATGGCAACGCTCCAGGATTCCACTTAGTGTAAAACCGTTCTTCAGAAACCACTGATATCTAGGGAAAGGTAAAACTTAGTCATTTATGCATTTTAATTATAATGGGAACTTTTGATAAAAATGTTCAAAACTGCAAGCCACTGGATTTTAGAAAATTATACATAATCAAACCTGATGTGGCACTAATTCATCATAGCCTCGTGTACTTCCACTAGCACAAGATGCCATGGAAACAATAGTTGTACTTGGAAGAGCATCATAGGCTGATCTATGCTAGAAAACAAAAACAACGCAAAAGTTTACTTTCTTTCAAATGCAAAGTGCCATTCTATAGCATAATAAAATAAAAGGTTAATTACATAAACACAATCTATGAGGTACATTAATTCTTTTAAACAATAGAATATTCTAAAATCCAGGTACTACAATCACTTATAAATCTAATGTGTTATTTTGAAGCCTGTGAACATTCTTGCTCCAAATACAAGGACTAAATATCAAAACATTCATCAGAGAAATTGGTAAATAACAAGAAATGGACTGATGCTCACCACAATAGGACACTCATTATCATGGGTGATATCCATAAACAGGGCATGGGCGATGGCTGGCATTAAAGGCCTCAAACAGGGCTGAACAAAGGATCCAACAGGTTCTCCACCATATCGGTAAACTAATCTGCCCTCTTCATGACTATTATATGCACTCATTGCCTCTGCAGAGTATTACAAAATATTTTAATGATCTCTATTACTCATGTCCAGGAAGAGATTAGTGACTTCCTATCATGACTAATTTCTAAAACAAAGAACATATCAGTATTATGAAAAATATAATAAAAACATAAAAATTAGAATTCCTTTAAGCAATTAAACAAATGTCAACTAGTTTAAGTGAGCAAGGAAGTTCTATAATTTAACAGCAGAAGTCACTCAAGTAGAAAATATTTGTTTATTGAGAGTTGGCTGTACAAAATCTATGGGAAAAAAAAATCTAAAAATTACGTCTTAAATCCAGGCAGGAGATAAAAAACAGATCTGCATATTTCAAACAACAAAAAAAGTGTTTTGTTTGTGAGTTAGAAGTTCATCCTTCTGGTCTTGCCTCAAAGTAAATATTTTTTATTGATAAAAAGTTATATAAAACATTTCATACAGACTATTTAAATGAACACAAAATTATTAAACATTTCATATAAAGCTCTTAAATTCCTTTTAATTCACTTTAAAAAAGGTAAAGTTTTAGTTGGGAAATATATTTCATCAGCCTACCTCTTATTAAGGAACTAATGCCCAGTCTAGTGACAAAGATATTGTCCAGATCTTCACTTCCTGTGAATAGTTCAGCTACTACATATAAATTGGGTTGTAATTTCCTAGCAGCATCCAACATGTACTGCAAGAAGCAAGGTCATAAATGTAAAAGAAAAAGAAAAACAAGATGGGTCGGAAGGGAGGAGACAAGGCTAGGTGGGGATTTGACATGAGATGTATAGCAAGACAGAGTGGACATTCAAGAAGAATTTCCAAATAAATTTTGTTTTCACATGTAAGAAAGCATCAAGCAGATCAATACATGGAGGAACAAGAGAATTTATACAGAGTAAAACAGTTAAAAAGAAAGATTAGATTTTGCAAAAGATATAGAGACACAAAGGAGAAAAAAGGAAAAAGAAAAATGTTAGTTTCATTAAAAAATGTGACCCGCAACATTGCAAATCTACCAATCTTTCCCATTTTTTGTTTATTTTTAATACCTCTAGTCAGTAGTCAGACTGTTAATTTCTGGCTGGTTGATTAAGCTTATCATTATTGGTAAATTCCCTGCTGGTAAACAATTTAACAATTGCAAAGATTAGGTCTGACTGGCCAAACTGAAGTCTGCAAATGATAATAAACTCTTAATCTCTAACACCTTACAATTTCTATTTGTACAATTTGTTTTACATTAGTGCTACCTAGCTGATAATCAAAGAATACTGGCTTATAATAAAAAATCAGATTAATTCCAATTTTTTTCACAGTGCTTTAAAAAGTTAATACCTGAAATTCTATTAGTGAACAAATAGAATCTTAAGAGTATTCTGTAATTTTAAACTATGCAAATTAAGTGCTAACATTCAGTATTGCCATGTCATAACAATGTTATATGTATACATTTGTTGCTGCTAAAGGCAAAACTAAAAAAAAAAAGAAAGAAAGAAACTGTCATTTTTAGAACTAAACAATGTTCTATTAGTGTAACTAATGTTTACTAAATCCTTCAAAATCAAATCAATTTTTCATCATAGGAGTTGAAACGTATACATTATAATTGTATGCAAAAACTATAGAAACATTTTTCAAATAAGCATATTATTTCCAAAGAATACCAAATTATAAACTAGGAAGCTATCATACCTCTTAGGATGAAAAAAAAATTTTTTTTTTTGAGACAGGGTCTCACTATGTAGTTGAGACTGACCTGGAACTCACTATGTAGCCCAGGCTGGTCTTGAACTCACAGCAATCCTCCTGCCTCAGCCTCCTGAGTGCTGGGATTATAGGTGTACGCTACTATGCTCGGCTTAGGATAAAAATTTACAAAGCTGTATTAGGTAAGACATAATTTCATAAATATTGGCATTGTTCACAAGTTGCTTAAAAAAGTCCAAAGATGAATACATAAGTTATGTTTATATTTCTAAATAAATAATTGATAAAAATTGAATCAATGCAGCTAAAACAAGCCTCAATATGCTACAATATTAGAGTTTAAAAAGTCACTAATGGGCTTCCTGCAAAATGTTTTCTGGCAATAAAACAGAGGAAGAAGAGGGCTAAGAGCATAGCTCAGTGGTAGAGCCTTTGTCTACCATGTTTGTAGCCCCGGGTTTGATCTTCCCCGCAAAATCTCTGTAACATGTAGTAAACTACTCAGCTTTACAGTGGCTACTAGTACATATTGAAAGCAACCTAAAAAAAGGCAAATATTTTTTATCTATTACTAATAGGTAGCATAGTTTTGAGATATATATGTGTGTGCGTGTGTGTGTATGTGCGTGTCTGTGTATATATGTATGTTTATATCCAGAGACAAAATGATCAACTTTCCAAAATGAAAGCTTAAAAACTAACTTGTTAAACATTTTATGGTCCAGTTTTCCATAACAACTGTATTCAAACAATGCTCCAAACCAAACAGCACAATGAAACACGTAGCTGCATAGCTGCTTAAGGAACATATGAAAGAATGCTCTTAGTATTGTTATTATTTCTTAATGTAGAAGAATTGCTTTTCTGTACCTCAGCTACATGAATAGGTGTTGAATGGCAGTTATCAAGACGTACACCCTGGAAATAAGTCGCAGTTATTTCAGTATATTTTTTCATGTGTGCCCAGAGGTAAGGACAGTCCTCTGGTTTATTTCCATAGCGTAATTTCACACTGTCTCCCCAGCATATAAGTTCTCTCCTTAAGTAAACATCTGACCCTGTTAAGAAAAAAGGTGTGCTTTCAATGGTTCAAGAAATAGAATAAAAATAATTACCTCAAGGAAACAGTCCTTCTCATTTCATTATAAAGAATTGTTTATTAATACATGTTTGAGGTTTATAATGATTATAGCTATGAGGGGTTGGTACATGTACATAACACATTTTAATTCTTTTACTTCCCCTTTCCCTACCCTCCCTCCATCTCTACAGCTTCCCATTTGCAAAAGATCTATTAAAGAAATACTGCCTTTTTTTTTTTTTTTTTTTGAGACAAGGTCTCTCTATGTAGTTCAGGCTTGCCTTGAACTCACTATGTAGCCCAGGCTGGCCTCAAACTCATGATGATCCTCCTGCCTCAGCCTCCCAAGTGCTGGGATTATAGGCGTGTGCCACCATGTTCAGGTAATACAGTCATTTTTAAAGTGAATTATTTCTATCACAAATGATATTTGGTTAAAATTATACCTAAAATGGTATGAGACAGAAATATAAAATCAATATAACACGAATTTATATTTCATACTATTTTTCAAAAGTTCTAACTTAGAATTTCTTAAAAAATGGGGGCTTAATTTCAAAAATTCAAATTGTTTCTTAAAACAAAAATAGTAATAGTAATATCACAGTCTCTTAAAAACTATAGTTTTAACAAAAAATATTTAAAGCTCCATCTCTACCTTTCTATTCATTTTTGAGAATAGCTTACATTAAACCTGTGGCATATGGCAGAATGAATTTTTTCATTTAAAATGGGTAGAAAAGAGAGGGCAGATATACTTAAGCCCAAAGTTACTTAGTTATATTCTTAAAAGAACAGAATAATTCTGATTTAAGTTTAATGTTACTAAATTAAATTCTGGGTTCTGAAATGTCAAAAAGCACCCCCTGCAAAATGTTCCCTAGGAAAAAAAGACGCCAAGAGTAAGTGAGGGGGAACCTAGAAACAATTATTTCTAGTTTAACTGTCTTTCAAATACTTTAGAACCAGTGCATGAAATGAAAATATAACAGCACTATAACAGCAATGTTTTCAAACTTTTAAAAAGCATAGTAATATTTTGTCCAAATAATATAGCTTATACAGGTTCACAAAATATGAATTAAATACATAAAAGCTCTTCTTTTTTTGAGAGGGGCAGTTGAGACAGGGTCCTGTTATATAGTTCAGGCTGACCCTGAACTTGCAGCAGTTCTCCTGCCTCAGGCTCCCAAGT
This sequence comes from Fukomys damarensis, assembly GCF_012274545.1. Lineage (NCBI taxonomy): Eukaryota > Metazoa > Chordata > Mammalia > Rodentia > Bathyergidae > Fukomys > Fukomys damarensis. The sequence goes on along the minus strand of NW_022900945.1, from coordinate 32,779,154 downwards.
GCTGGGAGTACAAGTGTGCACTACCAAGCCCAGCTCAAAAGATATTCAGTTGAGGAAATGCAGGTAGGAAGACATAAGCTAGAAAAGGATATAAATACCATCCTTTTAGTCAACTACTTTTCGTCTCTGCCAAATATTAATTTATATCTCATACCTATTTTGCAAAATTCTAGCTTATAGTAGGTTTTTTAAATGTGTGCCCAATTTCAAAAATTTAAGTTGCTTCTTAAGGAAAAAGGATAATAGCAACAAGGTTCTTTAAAGCTATAGTTCTGCCCAAAATAGTTTTATTTCTTATTTCTCTCTTGTACCTGTGATACTTGTAGTGAAACAGTTGAAAAACTAGCCTCATTGGGGAAAGATCCCTATAAAACAGATCATATCTTGAACTTTCCAAGAATTTCTTTCCCTATCCACAGAGAAGTCAAAAAAGACATACCTGGTTCAGCAAAGTTTCGAAGAGGATCATCTCCCATCACCCATCCATTATGTGCCATGAAAAAACAAGCTTTATTTGGGGTGTGAATCATAGATTCTTCTGTGGATAAGCTCATTTCTTCAAATGGGAAAGTAAAATACCTAGAGATACAATGAAATATTAAATCCAAAAGAGAAATTCCTTGGAGAGAATTTGAATTTGCAGTATTAAAAATTAAACTTTTTCACTAATGAGCAGAATAAATAAAATTAGTTTGACACCATTTCCAGGATGTAAAATTCAAATACCTAAGCAGACTTTTTGAGTTAATCTAGTAGGATGTGAAGAGTGAAGACTTAAAATTGTACCATTATACAGCTAACTATTAAAATAATTTTTTAAATCTCCTAAAATTACAGGAAAATTAATTGAGATACTCCTGTTGCTTTGCAAAGGCTTTTATTATCTTCCAGTTGCCCAACTTATGCTGCATGTTAAAATAAAGTAAGGAGCAATCTGCTTGCTCAATTTGTTTAACACTGAATTATTACTAGCAAGTGCTGCAGTCTGACTGTTTCTCCCCAAAGACGATGTGTTGGAACCTTAACCCTCTATGTTTGGAGGTGGAGCCTGGTGATAAGATTTTGGGTGCGAGGGATGGAGCCCACATGAGTGGATCAATGCCTTCCTTGAGTGAGTTCTCCCTCTTCAGAACTGGTTTAGCTATTATGAGAGTGGTTTTTGTCAAGAGCAAGGCTGCTCCCTATGTTCATCTCTGCTGTATGTGCTCTCTGCCCTTCACTTTCTGTCCTGTTGATGAGGCACAAATCCCTTTCCAGAAGCTGAGCAGAGGCCGGCTGAGCAGAGGCCGGCTTCTAAGACTTCCCAGGCTCCAGAACTCTGAGCTAAAACAAATCTGTTTCTCCATAAATGTTCCTATCTCAGGCACTCTCTGTTCCAATGACAGAAAAGATATCTAGTGTACAGTCCTCCAGAAACATTAGTGTAAATAGTATTTATAAGTTGGCTCAGAGATAATATTTTAACTACAGATCTGCCTAACAAAATTAATAGGAAGTATACTACTTGTGAATTAAATCTACTATAATTTAAGAAACATCCTGAAAAAAAAAACATTTATATTAACTTGCAAAATTGAATACAATTTTCAACTGAGAAGAAAAAAAATAAAAATGGAATACCTGGTAACTAAGGGATGTTTTCTAGTGACAGGACCTAGTTTAGGACCGTGGTCAGCCATTCGTTCATAAAACACATTTCCCAAAAGGCAATTGACTGCCTAGAAAATATTAAATTATGTTATATCATCATCAACAACAAAAATAGTATTAGGACTCAAAGAGAAATAACAGTTTAAAAAGAGGTAAAACCTGTTCCTGATGGTAGTGTATGAGCTGATGCTTCTCTGAATTTAATTCCTCCATTCTCTTACGAAACCAATTACAGCACTCTTCAATTGCGGCTGGCCCACTACTAGAGCAGACAGAGTGATACAAAGTCATTTAGTGGTTTTATAAAAGCTACATTTAAAAACTTTCTAACAAGGGTCATAGAATCCTTAAATATAATCATCAGGATCTTAATTATGGCTGAAAAACTGTTCCAAATGTAAAAACTTTTACATACATGCACAGAAACATGACTCGGCACACAGACGACATGGGAAGGTGTCATGTGCTGAAGTAGTAGAATTAGGATGCAGTACTTCACTTCATTTAATAAGCAGTATGAAAGTCATAGTAGCCAAAAAGGAACACACGTTATATTATTCTTCATTTCACAGGGCAAATACATAACATACTTATGTGGTATGAAAGTTGCTAGTGCAATGTTCATATCTACAGTACAGCCAAGTCGTCGGTATTCAGGATCCTGAATAATCTTAAGATGCTGTTTTGGATCAGACTTGGTTATTCTCCTATTTTCTAAAAGAAAGAAAAAATTATATCTTAAATGCAAATATCCACAAGGAGAATATTGTCACTGGCTTTAAGTTGGCAGTCTACTATTATTGTACAGAAAAATAAAACCTTATTTTACAAGCATCCTTCATGCTTCTCCATCTTTTTGTTTATTTGTTTTGTTTGTTTTTTGAGACAGGGTCTCACTCTGCAGTCCAGGCTGGCCTCAAACTCTCAGTGTTCCCCCTGCCTCAGCCTCCTGAGTGGTAGGCCAGGCATTATACAAAAAGAGACAAAATATCATTATAAAAGGAAAATGTAGGGATTCCATCAGCTCAATATTAGGCCTATGTTGTTGCTTCAGTAAGAATTCATTTATTCACTTATTTATTTATTTATTTAGCTGTACCAGGGATTGAACTCAGGACCCTGACTTGCAAAGAAGGCGTGGGGTCACTGAACTAAATGCCAGGCCCCATTTATTCCCTTTTTAGACCATTAAGAACTTAGTAGTAAATGCTTTCTTCTCAGGTATGTACTACCAAATATTTTAACCTCAGGAATTCTGTTTCCTCTGAGATTGCTTCTGTTTCTAAAATGAGTCTTAGACAACAATCTAACTTTCTTTGCATTTTCTGAAAGAAATACATAGCTTTGTTTTTATATATTATTTTCTGTTTTCATCTATAACCATATCATTTAAGTAATAATAATAAAAAAGAAATGTATGGTTTTGGGGGGAATTCTAATTCTTTTTCTGGAACTTGTTCCTAATAAATCAGGTATTGATGCTGAACTGTCTCCACTGGAAATGATTTTTTTTTTTGCAGGGGGGTTGTGGGGAATAGAACTCGGGACCCTGTGCTTGCAAGGCAGGCAACAGAACCACTCAACTAAATCTCCGGCCCTTCCATTGGAAGTGATTTTATTTTAAGTAATTTCATATTTGGCTTAAGTTACAGATACTTTGAAAAAGTTTATAAAACAAAGAAAAATAGATATTTAAAATTCAATTTTTAAAGTCTGGATAAGTATATAAAAACTGCAAAGAAATGTTTGAAAAAGAGATAAATGTGTACCATCAGTGTCAAGTAATAGTTTTTAGTACTGTTAAAAATCAAAGATCACTGGAGGAACACAGAAAATAGACCAATGTATATTTAGTATATAACTATATACTGTACCATAAAGTATTATGGTGAAATTTCAAGTCAGTATAAAGAATGAATTTTCAATTCAACATCATTTTAAAATATCATTTAAGTATCATTGATAAAGGTTACATACCTCCTTTATATGATCCAAATGTATTAAATATAGAAACATATAATAAGATTATTAGAAGACAATACAGAATGTTGATAGGTATTTTCTAAGTACGATGTGAAATCAGAAGCCCTAAAAGACTGACTACATTAAAAAAAAAAACATAAGAAATAGAAGTTAAAGGGAAAAGAAAAAAATGCGAGAGAATGAAAAGATGAAAATAAAGTGTTTGTAGATGGGGAGGGGGGGAGGGGGTGAAGGGAGGGCAGAGGTAAGGGGAAAAAAATGAGAATCAAGACTTGCTATGTAAAGGTACATGATCCCAACAATGAATGTAACTGTACTGTATCCCTAAATGTACCAATAAACTCAATAAAAAAAAAAAAAAAAAAAAAAAGAAATAGAAGTTAAATGATGAATGGTATAATAGGAAAATATATTTGGGGCCTGCATAAGAAGGAAGTATTAGTAATAATATATCAGTACAAAAGAGGCAAATGGTTCAGTAGAAAAATTAAGAACATTAATAATCAATTAATGCAGAAAGCATAAATGACCAGCTTCCATGTGAAAATATTTAATAACCCAAGATATAAATTAAAATAAGATATGCTTTGCCTGACTGACAAAGATTTTAAAGATTGTCTCTAATGTTGGTGAAGGTATTGCTTATAATCATATAAGCTTGAATACTGATTATAATAATGTAAGCTGGTATAATGTGTTGTAAAAAGCAATTTGACAAAATCTATTATATTTAAAATTTATTATACAGATTTATATAGCAAGTAAACATAACATATAAAAGATGTATTTTCTGCAGTACTGCTTACAAGTTCTATTAGGGCAAGTATTTTGTTACGTTCACCACTGAATCTTCATGCCTGAAAAATGCCTAATACAAAGTAGACGGTTTCATTGTTTTTTCTTTTTTCTTTAGTTTATTGGTACTTTTTAAGTATACAGTACAGTTACATTCATCATTGGGATATTGTACCTTTACATGTCAGATCTTGGTTCTCATTTTTTCCCGATACCCTTGCCCTCCCTTCACCCCCTCCACCCTCCACTATCTATAAAGACTTTGTTTCCACTTTTTCTTTTTCTCATATTTTTTCTTGTCCCTTATTTCCTTTCCCCTACACCTTTAATCCTTTTCTTCCTATTTCACATTATCAGTTTTACAATTTGGATCTTATTTACACTTGTAATTTTTCATACCAGAGAAACTAGTATTTACACATGTGAAAGTAGATGGTTTAATAAATATACACTGACTGTGTATAGTGGTGCATGCACGTAATATCAGCACTCAGAAAGCCGAGGTAGAAAGATCACTGGGTTTGAGGCCAGCCTTGGCTACACAGTGAGTTCAAGGCCAGCCAGGACTACCTAGGGAGACCCTGTCTCAAAAAGACAAAACAAATAAACATACATACCTACACATAAAGCATCAATTTGTAGTTCCCGCTAAAGAAATGAATTTTAATAGGAAAATGGATACACACTGAAGATATACCCCTAAGTGAAATAAGTCACACACATGTTAATACCGAATAATTTCTCTGGTGTGAATAAATTGTAATAATACATAAGATCCTAATAAGATTACTGACATTGTGAAATGGGAAGAAAGGGGCTAAAGGTATAGGGAAGGTGGGATGGGTAGGGGGAAGGGTAATAAGGGAAAAGAATGTGTGATAATGAAAAGATGGAAATAAAGTATTTGTAGATGGGGAGGGGAGGAGGGGGTGAAGGGAGGGCACAGACAAGGGGAAAAAATGAGAACCAAGACTTGTCATGTAGAGGTACAAGATCCCAACAATGAATGTTAACTGTACTGTATCCCTAAAATGTACCAATAAAATCAATTGGAAAAAAAAAGAAGTGAATTTTAGGAGAAGGGAAGTCATATATCATATTTTTACCTCCCCCGCTGCCAACTAGGGTTTAAATCTAGGCTACACTCCCAGGAAGAACAGGGTCTCACTAAGAGGGTAAGTTGACCAGGCTGGGCTTGAACTTGTGATCCTCTTCCCTCAGCCTCTCAGAGTGATGGAATTACAGGCTTGTGCCACCACCACACACCTGGCTTGCTTTTTATCTTTATGATGAATACACATTATTGCATATACACGTTACAGCTTAAATATACCAAAGACAAGGGAGGATAGTGACTCTTTCATAAAATAAAACATGAAAGAAAGCTAATATAAAAATTCCTGTATTAGGGTATTACACAATCCTAACAGTTGATGCTGAATCTGATTAAGCTTCCTGAATTTCAAGACAATTCTACTTCAAAGGCATTATTACTGGATCCTACTCTAGGTCTGTTTTCTAGATGGAAACTTCTTAAGAGCCTCCGAAGATTCTCAATGCTAGGTTATCCTACACTAATAAATACTTTCATTATAATCCTTTCTAATTTGTCTCAACTCTAAATTCTCTTTGAGTACAGTTTTTCCTACCTTACTTTGTTGGGGATACATTGATTAACTTCTTGATTAATTATGTGCATAACTGAAGACGGGTTTTTGTTTTTTAAGACACAGTCTTGCTATACAGTTCAGGCTGGTCTCAAACTCACAGCAATCCTTCTGCTTCAGCCTCCTGAGTGCTACCATGCCTGGCTCTTTATCTTTTGTTACAGACTAACATCTGGCTTTAGTCTCACTAGTGGTTAGGTGGCCATCATGATGGGCCCCATCAGCTCGAGGCTCCTCTTCACTGGTTAAGATTCTTACTACAAATAGCAGAAGATTCACATCTCGGATTCAGGGCCTGTTTCCAGCCTTTCTCAGCCAAAGTAACATGCTCTCCCTCTCATTCTTATTTTTAATAAGTATAATCTAAGCATTCTGCTAAGGAACCAGCAGTAAGATAAAGCTACCAAGGGAAACAATTACATTACACATGATGACACACCCTTTAGTTGTCTCTGCTCAGGTTCCAGAAATACAGCTTTATAGCCAAAATATTATATAATTAAAACAGATTTAATTATAATGTTAACCAAAAAAGTTATGATTCACATATGAATATTACATTTCTTAAAATTGATAGGGATGATCTAATTCATATCCTTTACCTTGTGTGAGAAGTCTTCTAAATTCCTCAACTGCTCTGTGTTCATCTACTTGGAAAAATTCCCACAGCTTAATCTTCGGATAAATATCCTCCCAAATTACTTTTCGAATGCACTACAAAATTTCAATAGTGAAAAAAAAAGCATGAATATGAATCCTTTCACCAAATACTGCTTAGCATCTTAAAATACTTATTTTTTTTGTTTTTGATTTTGTTTTTGGAGTCAGGGTTTCGCTCCGTAATCCAGGCTGGCCTTGGATTTACTATATACCCCAGGACTGGCCTCTAACTCAGTGATACTCCTACCTCAGCCTCCCAAGTGCAAGGATTACAAAGCATGTGCCATCGTGCCCAGCTTCCAATATGTATTATAAATAATTTTCAACCACATATTTAGTTTGTACTTTAGAAATGTCGTCACTCTGATTTTGGTGTAATCGTCTTCTACACATACTTACATTCATGTGGTGATCATTTTCAATCAAAGCAGGGATTCCCTTTTCTCTGTATTTCCCTTCTGCAACCTCACAGGAGAAATGCCAGAATGCTCTGTCTAAAACCCAGGCGGGCTTTAAATGTGGAGAATTCACAAGATTATATGCAGATTCTGGATGTTCCTGGATCCATTTACTGTTAGCAGCTTAAAGAAAAAGAAAACACATATTTTGTGATTAAACTGAATGTTTTATAATTAAAGAAAATACCTATGCAAAGTTCGAAAGTAAAACAAAATACTGACATCTACCATTCATTTTCTTCTATCTTAAGACATTAATATTTTATGATGCTATCATATAAAATTTTCTTTGGTTATGACATCCTATAATCCATTTCACCATACTATTTTAAATTTGAACACTGCTTAGAAACTCCTGATGGGTCACTTCCAATATTTAGCTATTATGAATTGTGCCACCAACAATTAGTAATAAAGAAAATGTGATATTTATACACAATGGAGTACTATCTGCTATAAAGAAAGACAAATGAGTCATCTGTAGATACGGCTGCACTTTGAGACCACAATGTTGTGACATAAATTGGGCATACAAGCTTAAAATTATATGATTTCTCTTCTATGAGAAACCCTATTTTTATATAGAGTAAAATAAAAGACAGATAATAGGAAGTAGGGAGATAGAGCTTTCTCAAATGGGAAAGGGATCAAGAGATGAAGGGAGAAAGGAGAGGGAAAGACGAAAATAGAATTAAGATGTGTTATGTACAGGTACCGATTCTTCACATGACATGTATTATGTACTGCAAACATGTACTCATTAAAAAAAAAAGGATGTCCTGATGGAAGAAAAATCAGTTATCTCATAGGCTAATCATAAGGGTTAATAAAATATGTGCTTAGATAAGAGAGAGAAAAGTGAGGCTAAGAAGTTGCTAAAAGAAATATACTGAAGGAATACGGACAGTTTTTATCTTATCCATTTGCATCAGTAAGTTCAGAACCAGAATCAGGAGTTTAGAAAGATTCCAATTATTTTTTAAAATTTTTAAATTTTTTTTTTAATACTGGGGATCGAACTCAGAACCTTGCACTTGAGAGACAGGTGGTGGAACCAACCACCTAGCTAATCCCTGACCCAAGATTCCAATTATTAAAGATAACCTACAACATTATGAAGATTTTTTTTAAATGGAGGACTCATACACAATTTTTCTGATACCCAGCCACCCATCATCCACCCACTCACCCATCATCTATATACATCAGTGTGATTTTTATTTTGGAGACAGGGTCTCACCATGTAGCTCAGGCTGGACTCAAACTTGTGGCAATCCTCCTGCCTCAGCCTCCTATGTGATGGGATTACAGGAATGCAAAACCACACCCAGTTTACCTGCTTTTTAAAACTAGTCTTGCTAACTTGTTCAGTCTGGCCCTAAGTTCTGTATTCTCCTGCTTCAGCCTACCGAGAAACTGGAATTACAGTTGTGCACCACCATATCCGGCAAGCTTGTATGATTTTAAAATGGGCTAAGCCCCCTGAATTCACACTAAGGAGAAGAGCGGTTAGTGAAATAAAAAGGAATAGCAATTACTGCATACATCCTACACATTAGGAATTGTTCTAAAAGTGACATGCACTGGTTTATGATCCCTCGTTTCCTACCATTTGATAGAGAACATGCTATTATGTTCCTTTAAAAGATGAAGAACTGAGGCATAGAGAGGAAAGTAACTCAGCCAAAGTCAGCCAGCCAGGAATTAACTTGGGCAATTCTCTCTTCAGAATCTGGAATCATAACCTCTTTGCTCTGTCACTGAGATGAATGTGTGCGGGTCTCATTTACTCAGCTAAGCGCCCTTGAGGATTTTGGGGTTTTTTTGTACTGGGGGTTGAACTCGGGACCTTGTGCTTACAAGGCAGTTGGAGGTACCACTGAGCTAAATCCTTGGCTCTCTTACAGATTTTTAGAATCATTATTACTTCTATTTCTATATTTAGTAAATTATTCATATAGTGTTTATGCCCACAAAAAAAAACTTAGATGAAGAAGGATTTATAAGGAACATTAATCTTACAATAAAAGTTAAATTGATAATTTTCAAAATTGGCATCAAGATGCTGGTCCTCTGGGTGTGGTGGCGCACACCTGTAATCCCAGCACTAGAGAGGCTGAGGCAGGAAGACTGCCATAAATTTGAGGCCAGCCTGGGCTACATAGGGAGTTCATGCCAGCCTAAACTACATAGTGAGACACTGTTTCAAAAAAAAAAAAAACAAAACCAACAAACAAATAAAGATGCTGTTTGTTAGATTCATCATTATGTTCACTAAAATTTAAGGTTTTTGTTAAAAAGAAAAAATGTAGCAATGGTCAAATCTTGTTAGGATTTTCACTTACTGGGCTACAGGCAGAGCCCAGTGGTGGAGTACTGTCTAATACATGCAAAGGCCTGATTTCACACAGATACATACATACAAATGCTATGAATAAATGCTAAGGTTATTCCCCCACCACCACCCTGCTTTTCTTTTTTGGAGTTTAGCTATGAGACCCAGGCTTGTCTTCAGTTACTAGGCTCCTTCAAATATATAAGTATCACTAGTTCTACTCTAATTTTTTTAAAAATGTAGTATTGAGGATTGAACCCAGAGCCCTGTGCATACCAGGATGTGCTCTACCAGCCCTTTCAGTGCAGGATCTTGCTAAGTTGCTCAGGCTAGCTGAGCTTGTGATTTTCATGCCTCAGCCTCCCCAGTGTCTGGGATAGTAGGTGCGTGCCACCATATCCTGACACCCCAATTGTTTTAATGGCAAAGTTCTAAAATGCTTTCTTCTCAAATAAAGCATCAAATGAAATAATTCTAAGCATTAGGTAATGAGGGTATGCATCCTTCTTTAAATTGTACATGAAAGAGGAATGAAACTCCCAACTATGTTTCAACATATCAAAATTAAAATTAATCACAGGCTTCTGGAGTGGTGAGTAAAGGACTCAATATGTCCCCAAACTAACTGGTGAAAATCATTTTAAAAAATCAATCATTGTCTCTGGAAGGGCATTCAGCACACTGAGAAACACTTACCCAATATAATAAAGCCAAGGATCTGTGCCATCTATCAAGACTGGGTTCTCGGTGCTCATGGTCTGTTACATTGGACTAGGACATCCAGCCACAAGTGGGAGCAGGTGAGAAAGGGAGCTGCCCACCTGCACAAGGCCTCTGTGACATGGGGCAGGGGAATGAGAGGCAGCCTGACCCTCGCAGAGTGAAATTCTATGTCCAAATGGGAGCTGGGGGAGAAGGCTACAGCACCCAGATACAGCATCTGAGAGACAGCAATCGAGCTCATGGACACACGACAGTGGAGTATGTGTCTGTTTAAATGTGAGACTCTTGCTGCTCTCACCACGATCTAGAAGATTTTCCTGTTTCTCCATATGCCAAACATTTCTCTGGGGACTTTAAATGATTATTTTAAAACAATTTTTATCAACTGTGGCTATTTCACTGGGTAGAGGATGTGCGGAGCCCTCCTGCTGCCATTCTGGAAGTGGATCCCCCTGAACAGGAACTTTTAAAATGAAATCCTGTTTCATAGAAAGGACATTATGATTTGCAACAGTTTCCAGGTAAGACTATGACAAAGTTCACTTCTTTTACATGCACAGAATCTCTCAACTGCCTCAGAAATACCATCTGTGGCAAAAACTGCTATTGTACCATTTTTATTCTTTCTTCCTTTAGTAATGAAATTCCCAAAGTGTAGCTGTACACATGGCCGGCAAAATAAAGACTTCAAGTCTTCTTCAAAAGTACATGGACTAAGAGACAAAATCTGACCTGATGCCACGTGAGGCGAATCTTGGGGTTTATGACACAGAAACCAGAGCAGCCATATTTGATTAAGAGTTGGAAGCAGAGTGCTGGAGATGGCAGAGCAACATGAGAGAAAGAATCCGATCCCCTAATGCCATGCAGCTATTTTAGTCCCAGTACGCCTGCCTACCTCATCTTTTATGAGATAAATACAATTTCAATCTTAAACCGCTACAGTATTGTCTCTAATGTAGCTGCCTAAGCTGTAATCTAATTCTATAGTTTGTAACTAACATGTCATTATGTTGATAAACTCAATGTGAATAATATTACAGATGTCTAAGTAATTATCAATACTGTCAATATTTCAAGTGACAAATACTGAGTTGCCGAGTCAGAGTTTTCACTGTAGACACGGAATCCTGATTTGCAGGTACATGCAGATTTGCCATTATTACTGGATATTACTGTCTGTGATAGTTAACTCATTGGGTCACTTGACTAAGAAACACCCAACTAAATCGGATCAGCATAGTTCTGGGTGCGGCGGAAGGGATTTACAGAAGACAGAAACCCCATCCTGGGTATGAGTGAGTGGCCCAAACCAGTAGGCTTGTAACCTGAAGCGAATAAAAGGGAAACAAAGCAAGACTCGCTGCTGTTTCTTCAGAGGTGCCCAGTCTTCACCTTGGAATCACCTCCTGGCTTCCAGCAGAGACTCTTCAGCCTTCCATCGTGGGCTCTTTGGCCTCCTGATATGTGTGGACTCACATGGGACACTACAGCAAGCTCCAGGCCTCTGACTGGATCCTTCAGCTCTCCAGTGTGTAGACAGACCCTGTGCACTCTTCCACATCTGACTTTGTGTGGCCACTGTAAGCCAACCTTATAAATTCTTATTTATTTGCATATCTTGTATTAAGTCTGTTTCTCTAGTAAGCACTGCATGATACATTGTCTATACTGACAAACCAGATCTATAATCTTAAAACATTTTCATATTTTCTATGGTTTCTTGGAAAATACAAAACAATGATTCCACTTAAATCTTTACACCATCCAGAATTTCTGTTCTTTACGTATGCAAGTCAGTAGTGTCCACCTACATTGTGGCACACACAGAAGACAGTATTTGTAATGTACACTGGATTAAACTATAAGCTCATGGATAGAAGCTTCACCAGATCAGGTTCAGTTGCTCTGATAGGTAAGGGGAACAACTATTCCTTGAGAATCGTCAGCTGAGAAAATTTTATATATTTTCTAGGATTCTATATAAATAATGTTATCTTGGGAACCAAAATGGGATAACTTTACTCTTTTTTTTTTTTTTTTTTTTTTTTGAGACAGGGTCTCACTATGTAGTTGAGACTGACCTGGAACTCACTGTGTAGCCCACGCTGGTCTTGAACTCACAGTGATCCTTCTGCCTCTGCCTCCTGAGTGCTGGGATTACAGGCATTCACCACCATGCCTGGCCATTTCTTTTTTTTTTTGTACCAAGGATCGAACTCAGGCCCTTGTGCTTGTGAGGCAGGCACCACAACCACCGAGCTATATCCCCGGCCCTTAACATGTAAAATATATAACTTTGGAAAGCTAACCAGTGATTTTCACAGAAGTCATTCATATATCCTATAGGACTAGAACTTCTGGTATATAGAGTTTATTATGGAAAGTATTAGTACTCCAAATTGAAATATGTGATTATTATGTCCCTTCTATGATCACTCTATTTTTGTAAGTATCACATATAAAGTAGTTATATATCAACTATATTTCCAACTAATGTTGTTTCCTTTAAAAGAAAAAGTGACACTATACAAAATGGATTTTTAAACTGAAGAACATTTAATAAGCACTTGTTTCTTTAAAATGCATTTTATATAAGGGATGGGGGTGTAGTATAGTGCAAATGTGTGTGTCTATGTATCAGTGAGTAAAATGATTAGAATTTAATATTCACATCAAAATTAATGAAGGTCATACCAGTATGATTGTAGACAACATCTGTAATACAAAGAATATTCCATTCTTTCTTCAGTTTTTCCACTAGTTGTCCAACATCATGCCAGGTATACTTTCTATTGGGTCTTGAAAAGTCAGGATTTAATTCTAACTGATCAGCAAGGGAGTAGCATGACCTAGATAGTCCAAGTGTCTGCAGTGGGGTGAAGTGAATCATATTGTACCCTGCAAAGCAAGAAAACAAGGACTACTGTAAGAAAAAACATGACTAACCTAAAACTGAGCAAAATATAAATGTAAACTTTAATTATAAATAAGAAGGAAATCACGCTACTAGAAAAGGTGTCAAAGACATGGGTTCAAATTCTACTCGTTATACACCTAAATCATTTAACATTATCAGTGGCCTCACAAGATAGGGATAATGAGATAATATATTTGAAACAAAATTACACATAATGCTTAGTTATTATTAGCGGTTTTGTTTTGACTTTTGGTACCAGGGATCAAACTCAGGACATTGTGCTTGAGAGGCAGGTGGCAGAACCACTGAGCCAAATCCCCAGCCTGGTTTGGTTTTTATTTGTTGGATATATTTCCCATGCAAGTATATCAATATATATATTTTTCCTACTTCTAATATTCTACAATACTTGTATTCACAGAACTTAGTTATATCAGTGAACTTTTCTTTCTTCACACTATATTCAACTTGAAAGTCAAAAATGAACAATATGAATAGTTTACTACTAATTTTCATATTTGAAAACAAAACCTTAGAAATATGTCAGTTTATCAGTTCCTGCAAGTATTAAATTAAACCATAGGACTTGCCATTTTTATAGGATTAAAAGTGGTCAAGTATAGAAAATTTCATACAGTTTATCTATATTACTAAATATATTAAGAAACAAAATTAAAAGAAAAATACAACTTGAAAAACAATATTAGAGGATAATTACATTGACTTTTTAAAAAAAGAAAAGGAAAAAGTAAAGGAAGCTGTCATTACCTGATTCTTTTGCAACTCTAAGTCTGCTTTCCCATTCATCAAAAGGTCCTAAACACTTAGCTAAAAATGTCTGGAGAGTAACACAGTCCAAGGGTAACATGTGATTATTATCACCAACTCGTAAAATAGGATCCACAACTATGTAACCTCCACCACTCTTCTCATTTCTAAGAGGAAAAAAACAAAACAACTTTTCAATTAGTGAAAAGGAAAAACATCCTCTTCTAATAGACTCCAGGAGGTTAATTGTCCGATTTAAAAATGTATTTGTTTCTAAGCACAAAAAATAATTTACAAAGGTACAACAAAATGGAAGCTGTTTTTACTCAATTACGTGATTACATAACACAGTAGGTTTAATGAAAAATAAATGTGTCAAATCCTATCAGTAATAGCAAGGGCACTCAAATAAACAGCATTCTATAATCATGTTGCAGGAAAAGGCTACTTTTAAAAATTTACGAAATACTTTGACTCTAAAATGGATCATATAGTAACTTCCTAGAAATTGAAGAACCATATTCTTTTTGCATCTCAAGAAAGTAATGCAAAAAACTATACTGCCTTTGTTCATAGAGTAACATTAGGTCACAAAATAAATTAATTTTTTTTCCTAAACACGTTACACCTAACTTACCCTTGAAGGAAGTAATACTGAAATGATCCAGACTGTTGCAGATTAAGTTTACAGTATTTATCTGAATCATCTTCTCTTTCCGTTGGGTTTTCCCAATCCAGGGAACGAAATTTTTCTCGATTAAAAGTTTCTCCAGGAAATGGGTAATTTGTATACACAGTAACTGCTTTTCCCTGCAAAGTTGGGCCTAATCGGAACTGCAGTTCAAACCCTAAACAACAACAAAAATATTTTAATAAAATCAGTGTAGGAATTACAAAATGTTTTTGAAAAATAGATGTCTTAAAGTGTTTCAAAAACCATTTTTTTTATTCATGTTTAAAATAAGTCCATATAACTAATGTTATGGAACTATGTACTTTGATTTAGCCAAATGTTATATTTTAGCAAGTATAGTAAATATCACAGAACAGTCTGCTTCATACTGGGCCCTTTTACTTTCTTAAGAAACTGATTCCTATTCATACAACTACTTTAAGATGTTCACAGTCTGAATGTGGCCTATGTACCTTTGACTCCTGCTCAACACCTCCAAGCTCCCTACTCTCAACTCAGATCATTGCAAACTGCAATGGAGAAAGTGAGTGACTCTACAGTGTCAGAAAAGGGACTGTATGTAAAACTTGGAAGGTATCTGGGACAGCTGTTGTATTGTACAGAGAAAGACATTTTCAGGAACAGAAGTTAACCTCAAAAGACAGAAATCACACTTCCAACGGGAGTTCTGGAGGTTCCTGCATAACTGACTGATGTCTGCTGAAATACAGTTGTGTGCTAATAAAGACTGAACAACTAACTGACGGGTGATGTGAAGCACTACACAATTGTAGTGCTTGCTGACTTTCTGTTGGGAACAGTCCCATTATAGACAATTTAAAGGAACCAACACATCACTGAAATGGAACTAGGAAGGGATGTGCACAATCAGTCCTTGTGAGCCAGCACATAGACCCCTCCCATGTACTAATGCCCACATCTCTCTTTTTCATGGTTTAGTGTACTAACATCTTTATCGGAATACTAAGAAACAAGATATTCCCAATTTTGTCTAAGTTTCTATTTAAAATATATCTGACACTTGGTTCTGTGTTACACAAGTATTTTACCAAAAGTGGGGAATAATGAACACATTACAATTAAAATTGTTCTGCAGAAAAAAAGTTTTGGTTGGTTTAAGGCAGACTTCAAATCATCTTTAGAAATGTTAGAATGAGCTGCCACCATCTTGATTCCACATTCTCCACACAAAATGCCGGCAAAGCCATAGAAACCTTCTCTGCCGCAGAGCAAAGTTGCCACAGCCCCAGGCTGAGACAGGGTCTGGAACAGGATCTGACAGTGACAAATCAGTACCAGAGCTGGAGGAGCAAGATTCCACACAAGCAACCACACAACAAGCCCAGCTGGCGGCAGCAGCTGAAATCAGTGAAGAACCAGTCAGTAAAGCAAAACAGCTTGAGAGAAAAGAGAAGGCATGGAAGGCTATGTCCAACTGGGTCTTCAGCAGGTTACAGGAGTTCGTAGAGCTACTATCTGGAAACCTAAGACTGACCTCTTTGTCCCAACGAAACCAGATGCTTGCAAAAGTCCAGCTTCAGATACCTACATAGTTTTTGGGGAAGCCAAGATAAGGAAGATTTATCTCAGTAAGCACAGTCAACAGCTGCTGAGAAATTCAAGGCTCAAACATTCAAGAGAAAACCTTCTGTACTGCAAAAGAAACTATCAACAGAACTAAAAGACAACCTACAATGTGTGAAAAATTTTTTACCAGCTGCTCCTCAGACAAAGGGCTCTTATCTAGACTATATAAAGGAACTCTAAACAATCAGGCCCCCCAAATATAAAGACCCGATTCAAAAATGGGCACCTGAAATGAACAGACATTTCTCAGACAAAGAAGGAAAAGAAGCAAGCAAATACATGAAAAAATGTTCTACATCACTGGTCATTCAAGAGATGCAGATGAAAACAACACTGAGATTTCACCTCACCCCACAAAGAATGGCTGCTATCAAGAAATCAAACAATAACAAATGCTAGCAGGGTTGTGGGGAGAAAGGAACCCCTCTCCATTATTGGTGGGAGTGCAGACTGGTGCAACCACTATGAAAATCAATATGGAGATACCTCAAAGAGCTGGGACTAGAGGTTCCATTTGACCCAGCCATCCCTCTGCTGGGTAGCTTTCCAAAAGAATTAAAAGAATCATATCACAGAGATATATGCACACCTATGTTTATAACGGCACAGTTTGTAATAGCTAAAATTTGGAAACAGCCCATTTGCCCATCAGCTGGAGATTGGATAAAGATGTGGTTTTTCTATAAAATGGAATAGTACTCAGCCATAAAGAATGATATTAGATTCATTCATAGGAAAATGGATACATATTGAGGATATACTCCTAAGTGAAATAAATAAGTCACACATGTGTAAATACCAAATAGTTTATCTGGTGTGAAAAACTATAATAGTACATAAGATCCTAATGAGATAATTGACAATGTAAAATAGGAAGAAAAGGGCTAAAGGTGTAGGGAAAGTGGGAAGGGTAGGGGAAAGGTAATAAGGCAAATGAAAAAATATGAGAAAATGAAAAAATGGAAGTAAAGTGTTTTTAAATGGGGAGGGGAGGAGGGGGTGAAGGGAGGGCAGGGACAAGGGGAAAAAATGAGAACCAAGACCTGACATGTAGAGGTACAAGATCCCAATGATGAATGGAACTGTACTGTATACCTAAAATGTACCAATAAACTCATGAGAGAAAAAAAATAGAAATTCAAAGTTCAAACATTTAAGAAAATACACAGACTCCAACTGTACAAGAGGAGAATGAAGAGGAAGAGGCTGATAAAACAGGCATGGAAGTTAAGGACATAGAATCGGTTATGTCACAAGCAACTGTGTGGAGGGCAAGGCTGTCCAAGCCCTGAAGAACAAAAGCAATGATGTCCCAAGTGCTACTGTGGAGCTAACCTCGCAACCATCTGAAAGGAGGACTTTTTTCGTGTTTCAAAAAAGTCACAGCAGTTTGGTTTGAAGTCTGTACTGTTTCTATCACTAATAAAGTTATGACTTATTGGATGCAAAAAATATTAGAATGTGAAAGGTCTGATTATAGTCAAATCTACGTGTCATAAATTAAAAGCTTGTGGCAATCTTCTATTGAGAGAGTCTGTCAGTACCTTTTTCCAACAGCACCTCCTTGCTTCATGTTTTTATGTCACATTTTGGTAATTCTAGTAATTCAACAAAATTTTCATTATTATTGTATCTGATTAACTTATTAGTGATCTTTGATGTAATTATTGTAACTGTTTTGGGAGCAACATGACCTGGAACCATAAAAGAAGGAAAAAAAGAAATAATTAATGTTGCATGTGCTCTGACTGACCACTGATGGCCAAGTCCCATCCAGCTCTCCTGAGCCTCTGTTCTTGCAGATACGATTACTGAAAATAGGCCAGTTAATAACCCTAATCCAAGTTTCCAATGAAAGGAAGAACCACATATCTCTCTAGCTTTAAATCTAAGCTCTCTTCTAGCTTTAAATCAAATGCCAGAAATAACTCAGCCTAGTGGAAAAGGCACGCTGAAAGCTGAGACAGGATGAGAGCTATGCCTCTTGCACCAAAAAGATAACCAAGCTGTAAATGCAAGAAAAAGTTCTTGAAGGAAAATCAATAGTGTGACTCCCATGAACACATGAGTGAGAAAGCAAAACAACTTCATTGCTGATATAGTGAGAGGTTTTAGTGGTCTAGATAGAAGATCAAACCAGTCACAATATTTTCTTAAGACAAAACCTAATCCGGTGCCAGATCCTAACTCTCTTCAATTCTATGAAGGGTGAGAGAAGAAAGCTTACAGAAGCAAAGGCTGAAGATAGTAGAGGCTGGCTCCCAATATTTAAAAGAAGCTGTTTCTCTTTTACTTATAAAAGTCCAAGTTGAAACAACAAGTACCAAGGTAAAAGCCGCAGCAAGATCACTGACAAAGGTGATGAAGATGCCACCTAGGAGTTTCATAGCTAAAGAGGAGAAGTCAATGGTTGGCTTCAGAGTATCAGAAGATAGGCTGACTCTTGTCAGAATAACTTTAAATTGAAGTCAATGCTCATCATTCTGAGAATTGCAATGCTTTGAAGAATTACACTAAAGCCAGGTACACTGGTACACACCTGTAATCCCAGCACTTGGAAGGCTGAGGTGGGAGGATCACTGTGAGCTCCAGGCCAGCCTGGTTTACATAGTGGGCTCAAGGCCAGCTTTACACTAAGTCAGCCAGGCATGGTAGTGCATGCCTTCAATCCCAGCATGTGGGTGGTTAAGGTAAGAGGACTGCAAGTCAAGAATTTTCCTAAAAAAAAAAAAAAAAAAAAAAATTACACTAAATTTACTCTGCCTATACTCTATAAATACAATGAAGTTTGGACAACACCACATCTGTTTACAATTTTGTTGACTATTTTAAACCCAGTGTTGTGACCTGGTCAGAATAAAAGATTCTTTAAAAAAATAAAAAACTGGTCACTAACAAAGTACCTGATCATCATCCAAGAGCTCTGATGGAGATATATAAGATTAATATTTTTATGTCAGATAACACAACATCCATTCTGCAACTCATGGGTCAAGGAGTAATTCTGACTTTCAAGTCTTTTTTTGAGAATCTCATTTTGTAAGACTATAGCGGTCTCTCATAGAAATTCCTCTGATGGATCCAGGCAAAGTAAACTGAAAACTTTTTGGAAAGCATTCACCATTCTAGACCCTATTATGAACATTCATGGGTCACAGGTAGAGGTTAAAATATCAACATTAAGAAAAGTGTGGAATCAAGATCAGCTGAGAAAGTAAGCAGATACGATGGAAATAGCAAGAGAACTAGAATCAGAAGTGAACCCTGAAGATCTGACTGAGCTGCTACAAGTTTATGATAAAATTAACAAATGAGTTATTTCTTATGGATGGAAACTGCCAAAGCAGTTTATTGAGATGGAATCTACGTACTCATAGATTCCAGCTGAGATGCTGTAAACATTGTTGAAATAACAAGAGGATTTAGAATACTAAACTTACTTGATAAAGCAGTGGCAGGGTTTGAGAGAACTGGCTCCAATTTTGAAAGAAGTTCCACCTACAGGTGAAACAGTATCACATGCTACAAAAAATTGTGTGACTCACTTTATCGTGGTGGTTGGGGACTAAATATGCAGTATCTCTGCAATGTGCCTCTAACACAATGACTAAAACTGTCAGCTTAAAATTATATGCCTACTGAAAATATCTTTCAAAACAAAGGTTATAAAAGCCAGCTTTCTCACTATCAGAGAATGATGTCATAAATAAAGTGGGAAAGCTACTAAGGAATCCTGTTGTGCTGGATATGACTCAGTTAACAGTATAAACTGCCTTTTATTTTTACACTTTAAGAAATCAGTTTGAGCTGGTCGTGGTGGTACTCTGAGAAGGCTGAGGCAGGAGGTAAGTTGGAGTCCAGCCTAGTCAACTGAGTGAGACTGTCTTAAAAAAAATTAAAAAGGGCTAGGGACACAGCTTAGTACAAAGGCCCTTGGTTCAATCCCAGTACTGCAAAACAAACAACAGTTTGGTTCAAAGCAAACACTGAAGTAGGAACACAGATACGATGCACTTCCACTGAAATATAAAATTGTTCTTTGGTAGAAGTAAATCCCTCACACTCATGTTTGATAGGTAGCAACCACCATTTTAAATACTGCGTTAAATATTCTTTGTGAACAAAAGATTTCAGTAAGACATTAGAATAATGGACTCTTCCAACTTAACCTAATTAAACACCTATAACTGCTATAAACACAGTTTGTTTCCACACTGCAATATGGATAATATGAGTGAATGGAAGTTCTAAACATTTCTGGAAAAGTTATTATCAAGTGATAAGTACTGTTAATATCTTCCTCAATTGGAACAAAATATGGATATAAATTTATTCGTTGTAAACACTTTAGCAAGCAAAAATCAAATTAGGAATTACTAAGTGTAAAAATACAAAGACTCACTTGTACAATGAAACTAAGAATTTCTTTTTACTTTTATGCATTATACAGATCTTTTAAAATCTGGTCTAGAAAACAGGATGGTTGAAACATGATAGTAAGGAAGGTAGTGTACTCTCACATTTACATTACAAGTGGAGGGAAACAGGTTACAAAATTGTAATATAATTCAATTTTCTAACACAAAACACAAGAAGTTTTTTTACACATTTTTATAATTTTATAATGGGAAAAAATCATTTTAAAATTTGAGCTATAATTGTGAAGGGACAGATTGTGAAACTATACAAAGAATTAAAATATGAAATACTGTGCTTAGTAACTATGAGAATCATAAATACCTAACGAATGATTAAATTTATCATCAAGAAAATGACTGTGAACTGATTGGCATATTTAAATAACCTGTCCCCTGTTACGTTTGCACAAATATTGCTTTTATGTTTACACAAGAGCTCAGAGAATCTGGAGTACAAAGGTTAAAACTCATCCAAGTCTAAAACAGTATTTGGATCAGTGTGGTCTACCTTCAAAAAAAAAAAGACAAGCATTCACAAATCTGAGTATTTATTTAGACAGCATATGTATATTTCATTCTCATAGACAATGTAAATTATAAAACACTAAAGTTGAAATAAAAAGAACAGTATTTTAATAACTAACTTTACTTATTAATCAATGGGTAAAATATTTTTTTGTTTATTTTTTAGGGCTTTGTTGTTTGAGACAAGTTCTCAGTGTGTTCAAGATTGGCCTTGAACTCATTATATAGCCTAAGCTGACCTCAAACTCAGTGATCCTTGTGCCTCAGCTTCCTAGGTGCTGGGATTAAAGGTATATACCACCACGCCCAGCCAAAAGAAGTCTTTTAACTCACTAAATATTATCAGCCAGTGAAATTATCTGCCAGTGAAAACAATGTGATTAAATAATCTTCATTTTTTTTTAAAGTTTGGTTTAATAGTTTAGATACAGTGGTCCAAAGACTCCAGGCTCTATTCATTTTGATAAGTGGCTTTAAATGACATCAAAGATGCAAAAAATACCTATGTCCACACGAAGATATCTATGTGCAAATGAAAGAAGATCCTGGTGGCTATGTCTACTATTCATGATGTAAATCTTCATTCCCATTTGCCAATTACATAGACCTCTGCTAACATGCATCTGATAAATTTATATTTTCTTACATCCAGGATTGTTTTTATAAGCTAATCATATTATGCTCTATATTCATATAATAAACAGCTAAATCCTTTACTCAACAAATTAGAAGACTGTTCTAATTTTTAAAATGGGCAGGTATTCATTTACAAGGGTAAAATGTAATGATGCAAGCATTTCTAGAAGCACACATTCCAAATGCTTTTGCTAAGCAAGGGAAACTATAACCAGCCAATATTATACCTGTTTGTGTAAGTAAAGTTTTATTGAACACAGCTAGTGCCCATCAATTTACATATTTAGGACCCACAGTTGCTCTACAATAGCAGAGTTGGTTAGTGGCAGTAAGACTGGATGGCTTGCAAAGCTGGAAAGATCTGCTACCTGAATCTTTACTGGATAGAATGTGCCAAATTCTGTTCCATAGCATCAATTTTCTTCAAAAAAGCAATTAACTTTCTCATTCATGTTTACCTCAAAGACTTAAAGTGCTTTTTTGGGGTGGATGATATTGTCTAAATATCATACTTGTCATTCCTAAAAAGGACAAATTTCAAAGAGAAATCTCAAACAATTTTTAACTCATCTTTAAGGCTGGCCATCTTTGTGAAGTAGAAGAGATCCCATTATTCTTCATCTTGTTCCAAATTTTTAGGGGAGATCCCCCCTCTTTCTCTCCTCTCTCTCTTGTGGTGCTGAGGATTGAACCTGTGGCCTTACACATGCTATGCAAGCACTCTATCACTGTGCTACATCCCTACTTCCTATTATTTATTTTATTTATTTATTTTTTGTTTTTTTGTTTGTTTTTTGAGACAGGGTCTCACTACGTAGTTGAGACTGACCTGGAACCCACTATGTAGCCCAGGCTGGTCTTGAACTCACAGTGATCCTCCTGCCTCAGCCTCCCAAGTGCTGGGATTACTGGTGTGCGCCACCACACCTGGCCTCCCTACTTCCTATTATCTAAGATACTACAACTTGGTCGTCTACCTAATTTGGCTTAGGGAAAAGTGCAATTCATGGCAATACACTGCAAACAAACAAGTGAGGATTTAACCTGTGAGCCACTCTAGACCTGCAACCTTTCCACGACTCTCTTTCCACATAATATATCTCTGTTTTTAACTCATCTGACCTAGAAACTGAGTGTCAATGTCGATTCATATATTAACAAAACTTAAATTACTTTTAAAAAACTAAAATAGGAAGGATATAAAGAAGGAAAGAAAAATCCTATTTTTTCTTTCATATCCTGATACATAGATCAGTTCATACCCATAGGGAACCAGAGCCACTCTAGATCTCTAATCCAAATCACTGAAACTAAAATTTTTATATACAGTAAATGGAACATTAGAATAGCTAGACTACTCAGATTCTATAATTAATCACTCAGCCTGCTAAAATTAGCTTAGATCGTACAGTACACAGTGTGGCTATCTTATTCCTCATGCTAACCTCAGGAATACTTTACTTGGATTAGCCTATCCCTATTGTAAGACAATTAGCAAGATGAGTAATTAAAGTATTACTGTAAATTGAAATTCTTATTTCCACCCAATTTATAGAAACTCAAGATTCTAATCAAAGAAGCTTGATGCAGTATACATTTTCTTAAAGAGTAAAAAATTGAAAATTTGACCAACCTATATTTAAAAAATGCAAAAATTTCAGGTTTGAGGAATACTGATTTTGTTCATAATGCTAACACTAATTCAGATAAGAAGTCTAGGAAAAGTCTATGATTTGGCTATGTAAGATTACTATTGTTCTTAACTTGCTGATTAAATATCTTTAGAAATTTCAATCTTAAAAATGAAGAGAAATTCTTTCTTAGGGACAAAAGAAAAGAAAAATGGAGAAGGGTTTGGTGACTAATTAAATTGAAAAATGAGTATTACCTCACATGTGCCTCTGAGTCCTATTAATTTTAAAATGTGTCATACCCTGTCCTCACTTTTCTGATATGTTAAATCTTTATCTTTAAAAAGATTCTTTAAAAAAAAAAAAAGAGCCTTCTCAATGATTTTTTTGTCCCAATGTTCCCTTGCTTCACCTTTCACATTACAAATTACTTCAAAAAAGTGGCCTCCCCATTTATAGCATTTGGATGAGTTTACTGGTTTTAACTAGAGTTACAAATCTAACCACATTATTCTTATTCCATAAACCCTTCACAGTTCCCTCTTCAAACAGTGCAACTGAATTTACCATTTTTGACCGTTTTAACTGGAGTTTTGGGTATCAAACAACAGGTATTTAATAACACTGCATAAGGTTTGTAAAATTGTCCCCCTCCTCACAAATCTCAAACTCTAGCTGGCCACTGTAAGACTAACAAGCTTTTATATACTGCTTCACTGTTCAATGCTTAATTGTTCTGCGTTTACTGTGTAACTGGAAATCAAAGCAAAGAGAATAAAAAATTAAAGATTTCATCAAGAAGCCTGGCATTTTAGCTGAAATCTGAACATACAGAACAAGAATAAAAGGAATTTAACAGATACAGAAGAATCTAGTAAGAGTTGAGGTGTAAGGATAGTCCTGGGAAAGAAGTAACAGGAAGGAAGAGGGCAACTATAAAGATATTTCACTCTAATGATGGGAAACAATGAGATACAATCTTGGCTGGGAAAGGTTCCAATAAGAATAATGCTGGGTGTCATGCTGCGTACCTGTAATCTCAGCACTCAGGAGGCTGAGACAGGAAGATTGTTATGAGTTCAAAGGCCAGCCTGAACTACATAGGGAGACCCTATCTCAAAAAACAAAACAAAACAAGAATGTTTAAGAAGCCAGACACAGGTGTTTAAATATGACTTATGGATACCAACAGAAAGAGAAGAAACTTCTTTCTCTAGAAATATACTTTATTTGCTCATATGGAACAAACAGAGGGTCAGGCAGGCAGAAATACATGGAAAGAAGTTATAGGGATTAAAGAGAGATTATAAAGAAATTATCAAAGAAGAATACAAGGTTCTCACGTAGGAAAATATGAAAATAGAAATGTCACTAAAATAAACAGAGAAGCTGGTTTCAAAGAAAGTTAAGGAACTGGGGGTGGGGAGGATTAGACATGTTAGACTGAAGCGCAATCAAGAAGACCTAACACTATTCTGTAGCATAGTATTGGGCAGAGCCAAGAGCCAGGGTGAGGACAGGCAGCGATCTACGAATGCTTATACTGTATCTGTTTAGGATGTTATCACCCAAAGCCATATCATTATTAACTTTGAGCCTTAGAACTTCAGAAAGTTCATAGGAGAGCAGAAAAAACTTGTTCAAAGTCACACAGTTCACAGCAGAGTCAGTCCTTGACTCTTGTCATACTATACTCAAAAGCTGTAAAGAACAAAACAAAGCTCGCTCATGGCCTTTCTTTCTAAAGGAGTCTTACTCAGAGAAGAGGTAAGAGTTGAGGCCATGAGAATATATAATTCCTTGAGGATAGGAGAACAGAAGAAGGAAGGATTCCTAGTACTGCATATACCATTAATCCATTAAAGTGTGGAAAGAGGGTAGCCCAGCAACAGGTCCCAGGCTGACAGACTACTTGGGGGGGGGATTAAAAATGGAAAAGTGCAGAGTCGGGAAAACCAAAAATCGAGCAATTACTCAATGACCTTAAATGCCAAACAAAGATGGAAGAAGAGGAGGATATGGCACGGAAGTAACACCTCAGAAGGCTGAATTTTTTTTCAAAAATTTAATGCTTAAAATATCAGAGAAATAAAATTCCTTCAAAACATTTATCAACGCCTATTTGGTACACACATAAGGGAGAATGGATTTTATTTTTCATATATTAAGCTTCTCTACTTCACAAATTATATTCACACAAAATAAGTGTGAAATGTTTTTAAAGTTGAAAAATTACAAAGTCGAAAAAAACTATTAATTTACCTTACAGAAATATAATTGGATCTGTTTAATCACAGCTCAAATGTATTGCAACATAACCCAATTTAAAAAAAAGTCATTCCACTTTCTATTTGGCAAGAAAGTGTTTTCAACTTTTTCTTCTCTCATTTGAAAGGCTTTGGTAAACAAAACAATATACTTTTTGTTGTTCTCTGTTAACTCAAAGGTTGAATAAAGAAAGAGTAAGTTATAAAAAACCAAACTATAGATACATTTGAAGCAAAATTGCATACGAAGTTTTAAATTGTTTTAATAATAAATGCTATTAGAAATAATATGGTCAATCTTTCGATTACATATGTAGCTTCTATCTTACGTGGACGTTAGCATGAAAAGAAAATGTCCTAACATGAGAGATACAAAATGTTTCTAAAATCAATCATTTAGCATTGATATTTGTAGAACATAGCACCATTTTTGCATAAATCAAGTTTTAGAAAGATCCTAGGAACTATGTCTAATTTGAAGTTTTTTTCTTTTTGGGGGGTGCTGGAGATTGGACCCAGGAACTCACTCCACTATTCAGCCACATTCCCCAGACCTTAACTTAAAAAGTTTTAAGGATTTAATATGACCATCAACGAATCAAAACTTTAAAAAGACACAAATGAGCTACTCAAAACATTTGCTACTGACCTTGTTCAAGTCTGAAAAGGGTCTTTTCCAGCTTTTCCATTTCGTTCAGTAGTAAAATTCGAATCTGTTTACTGTGTTCCATTTTGGGTTCTGGAGGATTTCAAATCTTTCAGAAGAATTAAAAGAACTCCAAGGTCGATTGAGTTACCCCTATGAGAACAAAAAGGAATTAGGGAAAAGAAAACCGTTACCTTAAACTCTCCAGAGCTGACAGCGGCACTTACATGTTCTAAATGTGTTTTTAACTCTGGAAGAGCAATGAGAAACACGGATTCTTATAAATTAACAGTTGTTTCCTCCCTTCAAGAGCAATATGACTGAAGCAAAAATACTCTACTATAAATTCTTGCAGCTAAAACAAGCTAAAGCAATCTCAGAGAAAAACTACATTTAGGAAAGGCTGGGAAATTTTTTCCAGCCGAGCCAAATGGCTGTGGACGCTCCAAATGGCACTTCTGCTTACAGATTAGTCTGCTCCACGGTAACAGGTGGGAGATCGCCCCATTCCCAAATTCGGGTCGGAAGCCACCAATGGGGAGAAGAGAACAGCGGGAAGCAGTTGCTGCCCCTGGAATAGCTGCCCCAGACCCAGGATGTACAGAGAGAGCTATAGATAGAAAGACTGCATGTGCCCCAGGGGCGGGCGGCATTCCTAGCACTTACAGCGCTCGGGTTCTACGTGCGGCGTCGGAGACACTACGGCTCCGCGGATGCGGCGCTGGAGCCGGGCCCGGCTCGCGCAGGCCGG
>NW_022900945.1:32724529-32751774 GCF_012274545.1 Fukomys damarensis | reverse complement strand
CTCTTCCGGGAGCGGCCGGCCTGGACCGCGGGTCTCGCGAGAATTTGGCCGCCGCGGACCTTGAGGTTGCAGGTGAACTCCCGGGGGCTGCAGTGAGGCTGTGGCCGGGCGTCTTGCTTAGGGGCCTATGGGGCGGCCAGATGTTCGTTCCCTCCTGGAACAGCTGCGAGCTCCAGGTTGAACCTTTAAGTCCTGCCGTGCCCTTCCGGGAGCGGCCGGCCTGGACCGCGGGTCTCGCGAGAATTTGGCCGCCGCGGACCTTGAGGTTGCAGGTGAACTCCCGGGGGCTGCAGTGAGGCTGTGGCCGGGCGTCTTGCTTAGGGGCCTATGGGGCGGCCAGATGTTCGTTCCCTCCTGGAACAGCTGCGAGCTCCAGGTTGAACCTTTAAGTCCTGCCGTGCCGGGCTGAGCTGAGAGCTACGTGGAGCAGCACAACAGAGCCCTGTGGGAAGGCTGGATTGTGCCGGGAGAGCGACCCTGCGTCCGATGCCTCTTATATCCCCGATGCGTTAAATTTTTTTGTTTTGACTTAAAAAAAAAAACAGCCGTGTTTTTTCTCTGAGCCGTGATTTCCCCGTGTCTAAAATAAAAGGCCTAACTACAGTCTCTGACAGGCCATCCAGCACCACTGCCTCTAGACCTTATCAGGGCGCAGCTTCGCTGGTATTTACAATATCCGGTGGTACCTAGTGAGCCCTGATCACGAGTGAAGACCGTTTGAGATAAAGCTGCACATATTTTAGGCCAGAAATTCAGGACTCAGTGCAGATGCCTGAGACTGTATTCCTGCGGGGAAAGGAAAATCCATCTTTCAAGGCTTTTCCAGAACACCTAATGGTCATGAGAAAATGGACGCAAGCTTTAGCTGGTAAATGTAGAGAAAAATTGGGCTCTATTTATTGTGGAAGGTCCAAGAAGGATGGTGGATTTTTTAAAATACTGAACTCTTTCTATCTTTCAGTAGATTTTTTTGAGCGTGGCCAGTTGCAAACGGCCCAAAATTCAGCTGGAGAACACATCGTTCACTTACTAACACATGTTGTTGAACAGACACATAAGTGTGAGAATGCAGCAGTAAAACATTCACTCCTGGAACTCCTACATTTTATTCGTGAGAAAAATAATTGTGTAGATTAATCGGTTGTAAGAAATAAAGCAGAGAAGGAAGGGCTGTGTGCAGACCGTTCAGGAGAGGGAAGTTTGCACGTCTAACAAAACCGAGATAAGAAAGAGGATGTCGGGTAGAGGACTACATTCAGGAGTACAGGAATCGCGAAGGCCAAGAGACACGATCGGCCTGGTGAAGGAAGAAGCAGAGTGAAGACAGTGGTACGAAAAGGGCTGGAGTGAGTGGCCAGGTCTTGTGAGGTTTTGAAGGCCAATGCAAAGACTTGGGCTTTTACTTCAGGAAGAAGCTGTGGGGAGGTTTTCAACAGAGGACTGTGGCCCTTTACAAGGTTTACTCTGCATCTTACGGGGAGTAACTGAACAACCCGAGGGAGTAGCAAGGAAGGAAGCAAAGAGACCAGTTAGCAAGGCAGAGAAGTGATGTGTGGGTGCTACCCTGAGGCAGACTGGAGAAAAGGTACAGCCGTGAAAATGGTGAGAAGTTGTTGAATTCTTGATCTATTTTCAAAGTACAGCCTATAGAATTTTCTCCTGGGGGCGGGGAGAAGTAAAGGATTTTTCCAGGGTTTTTATTCAGAGCAACTATAACAAGCACTGCCATGTAGAAATAGTGCCATACAGGTAATTGAAAATTTTCTAGCCACGTTAAGAAAAAAAGATGAAATTAATTTCTAATATATTTAATTCTGTGTAACTAAGACAGTTTAATATGTAATCAATATAAAAAGTTATTTAATGAGCTGTTTTACATTCTTTTTACAGCTATATTTCAA
Source organism: Fukomys damarensis (assembly GCF_012274545.1). Classification (NCBI taxonomy): domain Eukaryota; kingdom Metazoa; phylum Chordata; class Mammalia; order Rodentia; family Bathyergidae; genus Fukomys; species Fukomys damarensis. The sequence continues at coordinate 32,749,873 of NW_022900945.1, read as the reverse complement.
GTGCTCAATAGCTTATGTGGCTTATGGTTAGCATGGAAGAAGCTGTCCTTAAGAGAGGGAGGAAAAGGGAAGGAATAGGATTGTAGAATCGGGTCTATAAACAGTAAACTTGAAATGACTGTTAAAGATAGTAGAGCTTTGGAGTTGGGATTTGTATTTCTGGTCTCTGGAGTGATTTTTTTAAAATTGTGGATTGTAATTCATTGGAATGTTGTAAAATTAATTTTTAGTTGTAGTAAGCAATTTTAAAAATTAAATAGCCAAACGTTTTACATCTGATAAAAGTACAAACGTGTGTAACTTTGTTTTGGTTCCCGCTGGGGGTCAGGATACAAAACAATATTGAAAGTGCTTTGCAGTGCTAGCGATTCCCTGTGACCCATGACTGGGAATTGATGCCTCTAACCTGTGGGCAAGGCTTGGAAGGCACTCGAAGTCGTTGTGCTTTAGTTTTTCTACCAATCAGTGGGGCTAAAAACAGCACCTACTGTTAATTAAAGGAGGGTTTAGAACCGTGCCTCACCTGTGCTAAGTACTGGTGTGAGTACAGACGTCAGCAGCCTGGGACCCTGACCATGTTGTGACACATGGGTGACACTTACGTTCGTCTTCAGGCTCTTCCTCTCCACGTCCCCGTCCACTTCAGTCTCTCCTGAGGCCGTCTCATCACCCTGCCTTGCTGTTGCTCTAAAGTTAGCATTTCCACCTGTCCTTCCTTCAGAGAAACCCTTGCTCTAGTGCCCAATATTTCAGCTCTGTACAAGGAATAAAATGGATTGAGAGTGTGCATTCCTTAAGTAGTGATACATTCTTACACAAGTGCTTGAATTTTACAAGATTTGTTACTGCAAGTGACCTTAACTTTGGAGAGTTAATTGTGAAATAAAGTGAAGAATGTTAAGTAATAGAACTGATTTAATTTGAGGTGCTTCTCAGACTAATTTTACAAGCCACATAGTGTCTTTTTTTTTTCTTTTTAGAAGAAAAAGTCATACCAGTGTGCTATTTGTGAAGCTCTTCAGATACCAGTGAATTTGTAGTCTAAGGCCATGTGGGTCTTCATTTTGGTGAACATTTGTCATGTGTGTGCCCTGTGCAGGTCTTTAGATACACAGTAAGCTCATGGTGTAGTATTTTGGAGAACACACTGGGGATGGAAACCACGGCCATCACACTGAGCTAAATTCCTGGCCCTCATAAACTTTTTTTTAGGAATGTAAGCAATTTTATAGGTTCACAGAGGGGGCAGATGCTAACAAATAGGTGTGTACAGACCTTGATCCTTAGGATTTTTTTTTTTTTTTTTTTTTGGTATGGGGAGTGGGGTGGCATCAAACTCAGAACCTTGTGCTTGCAAGGCAGGCAGTGGCACTACTGAGCTAAATCCCCAGCTGGTTGTTAAGAATTTAAATTGTCTCACATATGTGATCTGCTTTGACATATAAAATATCTTCTGATTTACTGACAGTAGATTATAGTAAAAAGGAAAACAAAAATACACATTGCTTGTTATAATTACTGATTCATTGCAACATCTTTTCTTTGTTTTTTGTTTGTTTGTTTGTTTGTCTGTTTGGTTTTGTTTTTTGAGACAGGGTCTTACTATGTATTTCAGGCTGGCCTTGAACTCCTGGTGATTCTCCTGACTCATCTTCTGGAATTCTGGGATTAAAAGCTTGTGCCTCTGACATACTTTTACTAGAAAACATCACTGTTTCTTTCACCTCCCTCTCTCTTCTTTAAGTTTTTTCATCTCTACAATCCCTAAAATCCTTTCCCAAGGGACGAGTTTCCCTTCCTATCAGCAACCGGTCCATTAGACCTAACCCATAATATTAAATGAAAGATGAAAGAATTTAGCTTTCTTTCTATTTTAAAATGCCTTTAGTTACAAGGACCCGAGTTTGATCCCCAGTACCAAATGAATAAATTAGTCTTGCTGCCAAATTCTATTTTGAATGTCAGATGTTAAAGATCAATTATTCTTGGGCTGGGCCTGGTGGCGCACACCTGTAATCCCAGCACTTGGGAGGCTAAGGCAGGGGGATCGCTGTGAGTTCGAGACCAGCCTGGGCTGCATAGTGAGTTCCAGGTCAGTCTCAACTACGTAGTGAGACCCTAAAACAAAAAACAAAACAAAACAACAACAACAACAACAACAAAATCTATCTATCTATCTATCTATCTATATATAGATCAATTATTTTTTCTCTTTGCATTTATTTATTCTATAATAATGCACAGTCCCTACTGAGGCAGATGGGTGTTTTTGGCTGAATGAAGAAAGTCTTACTGTGTTGCAAAAGTAACTAAGAAAGGAGTTAATATTGTTAAAAATATCAACTTTATTACACTGGGGTCTCCGTGACCTGGTGTACTGCCTGGCGCTTCTAGGCATTCTGTAATGAGCTGTGTTATAGGAATGGATTATATTATAATATCTATACTATTGTTTCTGGATTAGTGAATAATTTATGCAGGCTTACTTTTTTATTGACATTTAAAATATTTTCCCCTTGTATTTCTTTTCCTTCTCTTGGATAATTATTTAAAATCTCTTGTAACAAGCCTTCTAAAATAAGCACACTGAGCTGTATTTGTTATTTCTTTTTCTCCCGATTGAAAAATTGTGGTAAAAACATCTTAGCGATTTTTTATTATTTATTTATTTTGGTGGGTGTTGGGAACTGAAACCCGGACCTCCCGCATACTAGGTGTACCCTCCACTACTTAGCTACATCCCAACTCCATCTTAGCTATTGTTATACATTTTTAATCTGTATCATTGTTCAATCAAGTCTACCATCTCCCCACAACTATTTTTTTTCCAGTGCTTGGGATGCCCATGCTAGACAAGTGCTCTACCATTGAGCTACATCCCCAACCTCACATTTCTTTTCACAAAACCTCCCCTTCCTCAGAAACTTCTGGTGAGCTTGTGGCTAGAACGGTGCTAACCAGGCCACATTTACTTTCTTTTCAAAAGTAATACCCTGCTCAACTTTGCTTAGTTTTTAAAAAATCATCTTAGTTATGACTAGGAATTGAATTGGTGGCTAATCCTGTGGTCCCTTTGCCCAGGTCAGAAGGGTTGAAAACAAGCAAACTTCTCAAAACAAAGCTTCCAAAACTGAAGAATTTGTATGACTATGTCAGGTTTCCTGATAGAAAAGTTGAAAGCTCCTCCAGAGAAGAAAGTATCTTTCCCACTGAGTCTGTGGAACCTAGAATAGGACCTATTATCCGGCAAACACTTAACATTTTGGGAGTGAATCAAAGAACAATATTATATGCCTTGCCCTTCCTCCCCTCTACCTTTCTCAAGAGAGAATGCATCAAATACAGTCACCTCCGCAGAGTTAACTTGCTTTGAAGTGTAAGTATGACAGTGTTCAAGTTCTTCAGCTGGCCCAAGACTAAGCAGTTATGTACGCCACTTGACTTAGAATTCTTGAAAGATTCAGTTTGCTGGAGAGAGAGTGTTGTGTTGTCTTACTGACTGATATCTGTTTTCAAAGCAATGTAGATCCATGCGTTGTTCAATTCTCAACAGTTGATAGATTCATTTGAGGGTAGATGGGGAGAACAATAATCGAAAGCCAGAATTGGAGAGCAACTATATATGTAAGCCCATTTTGAAAAAAAAACAGAATTGGAAAAAGCTACTTTGACTTTTCAGAGTAGGCATTTATTTTATACAGATTATCATATAGTGCATTGTGTGAAAATAAAACTACATGAAGTATGATCTATAAGTGATACTGCTATATAATTTCTCAACCTAACTTACCAGAGAATTTGTCAGAAATACTTCACTGCCAATCAAATAGATCCAGAGGAAAGGTCACTGGTATAACTACAAAGGTCAATCTATTTTAATTGCCTACGGTTTAAAAAAAGCCTTCTCAATTTACTGTGCCTGTAAGAGTCATTTTCCTGCTTACACAGTTGTAAAGGGGTAGTTTATCTTGAATGCAACATAATGGAAAATCAGCAAAACATTAAATTAAGTCAACCAGCACTTTGGAAAGTTTATTCTGTGAACATAGGTTACTTATCCTGTCAGGGCAAATGATTGCTCATTGGTTATAAAAAAGTACAAATAGTTTCATTTTCTTTTTCAAAAAGGTTTTTTTTTTCTGGAAAAATTATGCAGAGATTTAAACAATAAAGTTATATCTTAAATATAAGGCTTACATTTTAAAATAATGGTAATTTTGAAGTGTAAATATAAGAAATACATTGTATTCTGAATTCACAGCTTTTGTAAATCATGCTATATTTATTTAGGAAATTTTCCAGGATCCATCCAGATTCCACTTGATTTTCTTTCTAATTTTTATGGAGTCTATGATATTATAAAATAAAATTTAAAAAGTAATGAAAATTTGAGGTGTGTTCTGTTTCTTTCTTGTTATACCTTAGTAATGACATTAAAATCAAGTGTCAACCTTGTGTTCATAATTCTCTGTTTAGGAGAGAAGGTGACATGAAAAGAGCACTAAGAGTACTCACCAGGCAAGAGATTTCTAGACTTACTAAGGCATCAACTAGTTGTGCAGACAAGCCGCTCGGTGAGCCTTCATTTTGTGTTTATACAGTGATCTCTGATGTAGAATATAGAAACAGAAAACCTACAGCAGGAATCAAATGCACAATGAGATACTATCTGTATTTCAGAAATCAGAGGAATTTCTGGTATACACAGCAGCAGTGATACTGCATTTCAGGAAGACCTGAAGGCCTTTGAGCAACCTAATTCATGACATAGCTACTTTCTGGCAGGAAATTGAGGAAACCCTGCTGTGCCCTCACTGACATGCCCTATTCTCTTTACTTAGCAAAACAAAGAAGGGTAGGGTAAGGAAAGCTATGGGAGATGTTAAGATTCCCACCAAGTCACTCTCACATAGAAATTACAGAAATCCTAGGGGATTCACTTGGAAGTTTTGATCCTTAGTCCGCTGTTCTATTATGTATCACAAAAGTACATGAATAAAAAAATAAAAGGAGGGGAAGAGAAGAAGAAAAAAATCAATGTGTTACATACATGTGTCAGCATCCCATGATGAATGTACTCATTATGTACTGTAAACTAATAAAAAATTGAAAAATCCAGTAGTTTATTCATATGCTAAATTAAACGTGCACTATCAGTGATAATGTTTAATACAGGATCACAATATTTATGGCTCTATTTAATACTCATAACAATTTTGTAAAGAAGACTAGATTATTACCAACTCCAGGTTATAGGCAGGAAAATGAGGTCCAGAAATGTAGAGAGGAAAGAAACACCAGATTTTAAAAAGTTTCTGGATGTGGCAATAAGGTATTATGGATTATACAGAGCTGAAGGGTGCTGATTAGGCCATATGACCAGTTTTTTTCTGGACTGAAATAGCACAATTTCAGAGACAGCATAATTCAATTTGATTGGATGAGTCATGGTAACTCTAACCTTAAATACTACTACTGTAATTCAAGTGATGGGATCTTCGTTCTTGAGGTTAGAGTTTAACTATAGGTAGCAAATACAAATAGCTCTCACAGTGAAGACGTTGGGAAGAGGCTACAAGGATTAAGCATAATATCAAGGACCCCGAAGTCATATTTTCTGGAATTATTCACGAGACTCCAAACTTAACTGCAAAATTGGAATACAAATCCAGACTGGGGAACTTTCTCTGTCTAAAAGGTAGAGAAATATGGTAAAAATGGGGCACTGGGTTTGGAAAGCAGGTGACTGTTTCTATTTAATGGGCTATGAATGTCATCCAGATGTGAAACAGGGAAAACTGGCCAATTCTATCCTCTTAATGGATTCCAGACATGGCTCTCACTGGCAGTTCTCAGTGTGCTGATCAAATATCTTTAGTTGTCTATGCTGGTCAGAGAATCCGTAGGCAGCAGCAAGAAATACTGCTTTATTGGTATGTGAACACATGGTTCAGCTTACAAAATGTATTTTACTTGAAACCTGAGATGTTCTATTCAAGTAAGTCTGCAGATGTGTAAGTGTGGACATTCCATGTAAAAATATATGCCTCATTAGTAATCTATAATAATCCCCATGTGTATTTTTGTGGCCTGTTACCCTGTGAGCAAATGATACTTTATCAGTGCTTCTAGGAATATATAAGTATTCTTGTAATAGAGTTATGCTGATAACTTTAATTAGCATGAATAAATAGTTAATTCAATGACTCACAGGTAAAAGAAGTAAGCTTTGTTTCCCATGCCCCAAGTTTCTACTCTTGTGAAGGTCTATACATCTCTATGGCTGAAAAAAATATGTGAGGAGTTCCTATTTGGGTTCCCTGGGTGGTAGGTTAAGTCAGGAATTACCAGTACTTTACTACTGAAAGTGTGACCCAAGGACCAGAAGTACTGAATCACTTGGGATCTTGTTAGAAATGCAAAATTTCCCTCAACAGCATCATGCTGAGTTTCTGCTGCATGCTGAGTTCTATCAGAAAAGGTGCCATTAGTTTTAGGTAGCTAGCTGTAAGAGTACCTTCAAATGAGAAACAGCATAGATAAGGCCTCGGCTGTAGTTCTCCATCAGCCCTAACTTTTTTTTTTTCCTCCACAACATTTTAGAAATCTTGAATCTCGGAAATTTCATCTCTCATAGCAGCGTTTTTCCTTTCAGTGTTTGTCATGTATTTTTTATTATTTTATTCTACAATTCTTAGGTCAATTAAAGAAAAAATTTTTGTTTGTTTAGACAGGATCTTACTATATTGTCCAGGTTAGTCTTGAACTCCTGGATTCAAGTGATCCTCCTGGCTCTGCTATCTAAGTTCTAGGACTACAGATACACTCTTCTGTGCCAAGCAAGGAAGTCTTTATTGGGCACATTCTCCTCTCTGTTCTCTTAGCCACTCCCGCTACATTTCTGCATTTGTTATAAAGGAAAATAATATCCCATGGATCATGTTAAAATTTAGGTATTATGTTTGTAGCATTTTTACTTATGTATAAGAAGTCACATTTAAAAATTGTCTCAAAATTAAGCTTAAACCCTGTTGGTTGGTAAATACCAACATTTGGGTTTGTTGCGTAAAAACCCTCTTCACTTTGAAATTGTATCCTCTCTTTCTTTATTTTTTTTTTTCTAAAAACCACATAGGATGATGAAGAAATAAAGTGAGAGAAGTCTGCTGAAATATGCTTTCAAGCTAGTCTAAATGTCATTTATTGAATGATATACAGAATTCTATAGTGCAAGTGTGGCCTTGTCTGAAAGTGAGAGAGAGCTAGCTCTTGGTTCTTGGAATCAAGAACCATCTGGAACAAGGAATTACCTTTATTTCAGTGGGCGAAGCCACACCTGATCTTAACTTTCCAGCAGGCTAGTGGCATTATTTTTCCCTCTTGCATTAATTACAACTTTCTCTACTAGCTCCTGTCCTCAGATCTGAACAGAGAGGTTTTACTCACCTTCAGCTAGTGTGAAAATCCAGCCTAATGTTCAAGTTGTCCAAGTATTTGTTCCTATACGGTTACTATCATGATGGCCCTGTAGGAAAGCAGTGGTGGAGTGGAGTCTCTCCTGGAATACTGGACTGAGTATCCATCAGATGATCCTGGCCTAAGCAAACCTTTTCATGGGAAGAAAGGGAGAATCAAAGAACCTGTGACTTTTTAAAATTAATTAGACCTTAAGATTGTCTATTGCTTAACCTCTGCACATGGTATTGTAAAATTCACCCTCAGCTCTAGTGATCCTCAAGTGGCCACCACAAAGAGGCCCATCTTGTGTAACACATATTGAGGATAATCAAAACTTCGTTATATGTACCTGAAGTACCCTATCATTAATTACCTTTACAAAAGCTATATAATAGAGTTTATTTATTTATTTATTTATTGGTACCAGGAATCAAACTTGGGACCTTGTGCTTGCGGGTAAGGCCGTGGCACCACTGAGTTAAATCTCCAGCCCTCATTCAGTTTATTGGTACATTTTAGGTGTATAATACGGTGACATTCATCTTTGGGAATCTGTACCTTTACATGATATATCTTGGTTCTTATTTTTTTCCCCAGTTTATTTATTTATTTATTTATTGGTACCAGGAATCAAACTTGGGACCTTGTGCTTGCGGGTAAGGCCGTGGCACCACTGAGTTAAATCTCCAGCCCTCATTCAGTTTATTGGTACATTTTAGGTGTATAATACGGTGACATTCATCTTTGGGAATCTGTACCTTTACATGATATATCTTGGTTCTTATTTTTTTCCCCATTCCCCGACCTCCCTTCCATCCCTCCTCCACTCCCTATCTAGAAAGACTTTGTTTCTGTTTTTGTCTTTTCTCACATTCATTCCTCTCCCTTCCTTCCTTTCCCCTATCCTTCCCACTTCCCTTCCCCTTTGCACCTTTTCTTCCTATTTCGAATTATCTAATTATCTATTGTACTTTTTGATCCTTCTTTACACTTGCAGTTTCACATACCAGTGAAACTATTTGGTATTTACTCATGTGTGTCCTATTTATTTCATTAAGGGTATGGCCTTGAGGTGCATCCATTTAGCTATATATGTCTAATTTTTCATTCATTATAGCTGAGTAGTACTCTCTCTCTCTCTCTCTCTCTCTCTCTCTATATATATATATATATATATATATATGCACACACACCCATATCTTGTTTATCCAGCCTCTAGTTGATGGATGATTTGGCTGTTTCAAATTTTTTTTTCAGCTTTAATTGAGTTTATTGGTACATTTTAGGGATACGGTACAGTTACATTCATTGTTGGGAACTTGTACCTCTACATGACAAGGCTTGATTCTCATTTTTTCCCCTTACCCCTGCCCTCCCTTCACCCCCTCCTCCCCTCCCCATCTACAAACACTTTATTTTCATCTTTTCATTATCTCACATTTTTTTCTTTTCCCTTATTACCCTTCTCCTACCCATCCTACCTTCCCTACACCTTTAGCTCCTTTCTTCCCATTTCTAAATGTCAGTAATCTTATTAGGATCTTATGTATTATTGCAGATTATTCACACCAGGTGTTTCAAATTTTTAGCTATGACAAACTGTGCCACTATGAACATGCATGCACATATATTGCTGTGGTATGATTCTTTTAATTCTTTCTGGAAGATACTCAGCAGGGGAATAGCTGTGTCAAATGGGACCTCTAATCCTAGTTCCTTGAGGTAGCTTCATACTGATTTCCACAGTGGTTGCACCAGTCTACACTCCCACCAACACTGGAGAAAGGGGCAAGGAATTTAGCTCAGTAGTGCTACACCTGCCCTGCAAGCACAAGATCCTGAGTTCAATCCACAGTACCAAAAAAACTAAAAAGTGATGTAGGTCTAGATTTAATCTTTGGCAAGTTAAAACCCAGTTTTTCCCGCACCATTTATTAAAGAGGCTATCTTTCCTCCAGTGAGAGTGTTTGACTCCTTTGTCAAAGATGAGGAGGCTAAGTATGTCTGGAGTTGTTTCTGAATCTTCTAATCAGGTCCACTGATCCTGTTTCTTTGTCTGTACCATGCTGTTTTTATCACAGTAGCTTTGTAGTATAGTCTCAAGTTGTGGATTGTGATACTCCCTATCTTGTCTTTGTTGCCTAGAATTGCTTTTGCTATTCTAGGTCTCTTCTGGCTCAAAATAAATTTTTGTATTGTTTTCTCAAGGTCTGTGAAGTATGCTGTTGGAATTTCAATTGGGACAGCAATGAATCTATATAGCAGTTTTGGAAGTATGGCCATTTTCACTATATTGGTTCTTCCTACCCAGAAGCAAGGGATGTTTTTCCATTTTTTTATATTCACTTTGATCTCTTTTTCAGATTGGTATAGCTTTTAGAGTAGAGATCTTTGATTTCTCTTGTTAGATTGATTCCTAGGTATTTCCTTTTGGGGGTGCTATTGTGAAAGTAGTTGTTCCTTCAGTTCCTCTCTCAGTGAGTCTATTGTTCATGTACAGAAAAGCTATTGATTTTTGTGTGTTGCCCTTGTATGCAGCTATTCTACTGAATTTGGTTATTATGTCTAGAAGTCTTTTGGTGGGGTTCATGGAGTTTTTAATGTAGAGTATCATGCCATCTGCAAATAATGACAATTTAACTACTTTGCTTCCTATATTTATTCCTTTTGTTTCTTTCTCTTCTCTAATTGTTGTTGCTAATATTTCCAGAACTATATTGAATATGAGTGGTGGTAGTGGACATCCTTATCTTGTTCCTAATTTTACCATGAAGGGGGATTTCAGTTTTCGACCATTTAGTATGATGTTGGCTGTTGGTTTTTCATAGATGGCTTTTATCACGTTGATGTATTTCAATTTTCTCTTGGGTTTCTTATCATGAATGGGTGTTGGATTTTGTCAAATGCTTTTCTACATCTATTGAGATGATCATATGGTTTTTGTCCTTGGTTCTGTGAATGTACTGTTTTACATTGATTGGTTTGTGTATATTGAACCATTCCTGCATCCCTGGGATGAATCTTCCTTGGTCAGGGTGTATGATTTTCTTGATGATCTTCTACAATCTGTTTGCCAATATCTTATTGACGATTTTTGCATCTATGTTCATTAGGGAGATTGGCTTATAGTTCTCTTTTTTGGTTAAGTTTCTGCTTTTGGGATCAAGGTGATACTTACTTCCAGGAATGAATTTGGGAGTGTGGCTTTCCTTTCAATTTCATTGAAGTGTTTAAACAGTAGTGACAATAGTTCTTCTCTAAATGTCTCATAGAATTCAGCAGTGAAAACATCAGGACCCAGGCTTTTCTTCATTGGTAAGTTTTTAATTTCATTGATTGATATTGGGTTGTTTAGAATTTTAAGGTCTTTGTTCAACTTTTGTAATTCATATATATCTAGAAATCTACCCATTTCTTCTGTATTTTCCATTGTATTGACATATAGGTTCTTAAAGTAGGTATTGATGATCCTCTGGATTTCTTCTGGGTCTGTTGTAATTTCACCCTTTTTATTCCTAATTGTATGGATTTGGGCCTTTTTTTTTTTTTGATAAGGTTGTCTAAAGGTTTGTCAATTTTATTTATTCTTTGGAAGAACAAACTCCATGCTTCATTAAGTTTTGTATTGTTCTCTTAGTCTCCATTGCATGGATTTATGTTCTGATCTTTATAATTTCCTCCCTTGTACAAGCTTTGGGTTTGTCTTATTCCTCTTTTTCTAGAAGCTTGAGGTTCAGTACTAGGTTGTGTATTTGAGCTCACTTTGTTTTCCTAATGTGAGTGTTCACTGCTATGAATTTCCTGCTCAATAATGCTTTCATTGTGTCCCATGCATTCCATTTTGTTGTACTGGCATCGTATTTTTCTGTTTTTTTAAAAATTAAAAAAAATTTTTTTTTGGTTTTTCTGAGACAGGGTCTCATTATATAGTTGAGACTGGCCTGGAACTCACTATGTAGCTCAGGTTGGTCTCGAACTCACAGTGATCCTCCTGCCTAGTGCTAAGATTACAGGCAGGCGCCAACACGCCGAGCTTTTTTTTTGCTATTGATCTGCAATCTCATTGCACTATGATCTGATAATATACAAGGAATAACTTCAATTCCTTTGCATTTACCTAAACATGTTCTATGAGCAAGTTTGTGGTCTATTTTGGAGCATGACCCATGTGCAACTGAAAAGAATGTGTATTCTGATTTTATGGGGTGGAACACCGTAAACATCTTTTAAGTCCATTTGTTCAAGAGCTTGATTGAGTTGTAGTATTTTGTTGTTTATTTTTTGTCTGGTTGATCCATTTGTGACAGTGGGGTATTGACGTCCCCCACTACTATTCTATTAGGACTTGTTTGATTTTCAAGTCTGTTAATATTTGTTTTATATAGGTGGGTGCACTAGTATTTGGTGCATACATATTTATAATTGTCATCTCTTCCTCTTGGATTGTTCCCTTTATAAGGATTTAATGTCCTTCTTTGTCTCTTAATCAGTGTTGTTTTGAAATCCACTTGATGTGCAAATAGGATAGCCACTCCTGCTTTTTTTTTGAGTTCCTGTTGCATGGAGTATTGTTTTCCACCCTTTAACTTTCAGTCTATGAGTTTCTTTTTGAATTGTATTTCTTTAAAAAAATTTTTTTTTATTTTTGATTGTTTGAGACAGGGTCTCACTATGTAGTTAAGAGTGACTTGTAACTTACTATGTAGCCCAGGCTGGTTTTGAACTCACAGCAATCCTCCTGCCTCAGCCTCCTGAGTGCTGGGATATAGGTGTGTGCCACCATGCCCGGCTTGAATTGTGTTTCTTGTATGCAGCATATTGCTGTATCTTGCTTCCTTGACTCATTCTTCCAGTCTGTTTTGTTTTTTTTTTCCAGCTTTAACTGAGTTTATTGGTACATTTTAGGGATACAGTACAGTTACATTCATTGTTGGGAACTTGTACCTCTACATGACAGCAGCTCTTCTCCTATGCCATTTTGGGCTTTGCCCTCTCAGAGGCCATGGGGCTCTTCTGCCTGATGGCTGCCTTTCTCACCCTCTTTGCCAAGTGAAGGAGCCGTGTCCGCCTCATAGTTCTTTCTCCCACGTCTCGTCTCATGCCCTTTACGTTCCTTTCCATACCCTTCCCCAGGCAGCCTGGGGAAAGGGACTGGGTCAGGGTTTGACAGAGGGAGGATAAATAAACACTATTAATAAGGTGAAAAAGATACTAAGTAGCCAACGTCAACAATTTGTGAAGCATGCATAGGTTTTCAAATTTCTTCTGAGAGAACTCAGGCAAAAATACTTGGAGACAATTAATCAGAAGGAATAAATGTGGAAGACCATAAATCAATCATGCAACACCCTTCCATCTATTTTTAACTCTCCTGTTGGCAGGCTTCAGCAGACAGCTGTATCAGATGGACAGAGGCTGCCTGCCGATGTGGAAAAGAAAATACTGGGTTGGCTCAGTTATTTTTAGCTGTGAAACCCTCCTTTCAATTTTCTAATATTAAAAAAAAAAACTAGACCCTAGGTTTAACCACCCCCCTGGCACCAAAAATAAAATAAATTAAAATTTAAAAACATATTTGAGCCGAACATTTTAAAATTTTGACATGGAAGTACCTCCCGTTTTTGCTACAGAACTTGGAGAAGATCTTATAAGCAGCAGTTTTGCTCCATTTCTCAACACCCTGCTTTTGTTTTTCTGTGAGTCCTTGTATATTTACTGACATACTTGGGAGCAGGTGGGAGTGAAGGAGGTTAATTCAGTCTGCTTTGATGGAAACCAGTTGAAAGGTCCCCATCTCCCTGTGCTCAGTTTGGAAGGTCTTCCCTGCAAGATTGGTGAATCCCACTTCAGTTCTGTCCAGATGGCAACAATAGGTAATCTGTCTCCCCTGTGTTAATCCTGGCAAAAAGGGCTCTTTGCAAGTCACCCATAAATGCAGTATCATTGCTTATTTCCTTTCTTCTTCCTATTACTTTCCTAGGTGTGTATCTATGAGATGCCTCCAGAAAGACAGGTTTAGTTTAGATTCTGGAATCTGGTACTCATGGACTTTTTATAGCAGTAACTCTGGATCTCTAAGGATTGCACTTTGGTAACTAACTCTTTGAAATAGCGTGCAAAACCTTCTCCTGAGTGTGTGTTGGCCCCTAAGTGGGCTAGACAGGGGCAGATTCCCTCAAACACTGACTTATGGACGCAATAAGTCAGTTTCTTTTCCTTGGCTCAGTTCTGGGGCTCAGTGCCAGGTGGTGGTTTCTTTTTTCTGCCTTTGTGATGACTTTATTTCAGAAAACTCATTGGCTTTCACTGTGACTAGCCTAAATCCTCACAGTTCAAGCTCCTTAACTCCAAATCTCAAAAAGAAGAGGGGTAGGGCATTGGTTTCTTCTTCGCTGATGGCAGGTTTTCTTAGGCAAAAGTTCCCTTTTTTACAGATGTACAAAGAGACTGACTTTGCTAAAATAATAAGGAATTTTCTGCTACCGACCGTAGGGCAGCAAACACGGGATTTCACGAGGAGATACAGGTTCTCTGAAAGGTGGGAGCAGGTTCGGCGATGACAGTCAGACAAAAGCACTCAACACCGAGGTGAAGTTTGCAAATGCTGCTGCAATTTTATTTCTAACTCTAGGTGTTTATATACTACTTTCAAGGGCACACCACAAGAGTGATTCCAGTCACAGGCAGGCATGAGAAAGATAGACAATAGTACTGTAAAAACTAAGACCACAAGGTCAAGGTAAGACCACACCTATATACCATCACAAAAGCTAAGACCATTAAGTCAAGGTAAGACCACACCTATATGCAGTCAGAAGGGGAAGTTTGTAAAACAAAGGACTGGCTTCAGCATGTCACCTTCAGGATCACCTTCAGGACTTCACAGTCCGGGGCTCAGAGTCAGCACTTTGGCCGCCCGTCCTCTTGTGCCTCAATACCTCCCCATCCCATCTCTAGGAACATTTAATTGTTCCTAACCTTTCCTGGGCCCAGAATACAATTCTACAGATAATGAACAAATAGTAATAAAGACAAAATAGAACATAATTATAGATGAACCCAATGTCCCCAAACTGCAGGCAGAGAGGCCAGCTATTCTCTTCACGGCTGACTTCGCATGCGGTGTGTGCCAAGGAAGGACCTCCAGGAGGCTTAACCCCGTGGGGACGATACCTCAGGTCTGGTTTCTGCCAGGTGACCGGCATTGTCACGCAGACTCCACTGGAGTGGTCGTGGCAATTTTCCCTATTTTTCTTAGCGGGGGCATGCTGTGTAGATTTTATCCATGCATAACAAAGAATGGGGGGGGTCTATGAATGTTGCAAAGAAAAACAAATTCCAAGGCTTTTACTTCCTTTCACCTTGGGAGCACAGGACAAGCAAAATAGTAATGCTAACAAAAATAAACCTGAGCTGTGGCAGGGACTCCTTTATTTAGATAAAACTGGAATGATTCAGAGGTGGGACTGAGAAGCTGAGCTCCCCGGTGTATTGGGCCTTCCCCTTTATTTACTATCCCCAACATTGTTTCCAAAGGAGGGCAGAGTCCCTCTTGAAAAGTCTCTAAAGTTAGTTTTAAATGTTATAATGTATCCCTCTGTCCCCCTTCTCCAAAAACACTGCATCGTAATCAACATAAATCAACTATAAATAATTTTAGCGCCTTCCCTGTCACCATTTCTTCCCAGAATTCCTTGAGCTTTAACTCCCGCTCTGTTGCTGCACTGAGGACCAATCACTCTCTAGGCTGCTCCATGGCAGTCATGGGGACTTCCCTTGGTTGGCCCTCCAGGTAAACTCAACTGGACTCTAGGTGTACGAGGATGGTGAATGACATTTTTTCCTTTTGTCCCAGATTGCTGGTCAAGTACATAGTGGGTTCCAGAGGCCCTTGATTCTTCACATTCTAAAGAGAGTCACCAGCTAAGCCCCACCCCTGTTCGCGAGGCTTGAGAAAGTCGAAAAGCATGGGATTTTGTTAGAGACAAAGTTGGTGGGGGTGGGAGCTGCTGTAGAAGAGTTGCAGAGTTGCTTTAAAATGTGCAAGTGTGTATATTTGCGTGTGTGCAGCCCACACACACGTACTCGCTATAACAAAGCTGATATAAGACACTGTTAGAGCAGAGGGGTATTGTCTTTCTCGGATGGGTCCTGGCTGAGCAGTAGAGCCCGTAGGTCCCTTCTGGAGCTGTTGTGAAAGTTTGGAGATAGAATTGGGAAGAGAGTTGTCTTTGTCCCTGGAGTTTGGGACAACATGAATATAGAGACTGGTGCCCATTTCTAGTCCAGAGATTTCTGAGGGAGTCCCTTTGGGTTAGCGCAGGCCGGTGGAGATTGAAGAGATCATTTTCATCATCTACTTCAAGGCGGACCTGCCTCAGGAAGCTCTCACTAATTACTCCCTGCACCATCTGTTCTCTTCAATGTGCTACAACTTGTAGGGAACATGTCCAACTTGGTTTTCTAATTATTTCCAGTTACAGTATTTTTGGTCTCTATTTATAAAATTGACTATGGCAAGAACCATTTCTTTTTTTCTTTTGTACCAGGGATTGAACTCGCAAAGCAGGTGGCAGCACCACTGAGCTAAATCCCCGGCCCCGAACCATTTCTTTTTTGTCATTCTCCCACAGTGATGAGTAAAAGTCTGGTAATAATTGCTCACTGAATTGTTATTATACTGAATGCCCATTCAAAGCCCATGATGAACATGGCATACTCATGCTAGAAGTGATATTTACATTTTAGCTACATAATCCAAAGGAAATTGGGGCTACTTCTTGAGGGGGGGAAAAGTCTCCAATGAATATTTTTTGAATTAGTAGTAAGAAGTTATAACTCAGTATGAACCAGGTGCACTTAATATATATCATTGCAAGGAAATACTCTGAGCTTTTTATAATCTTATAAACTAGACATCATTCTCATACCTTGTTATATTGGTTTTAACCAACTGGATGAAGCCTAAGGTATTAGGGATTGGTCATACAGGAGTCAAACACCGCAAGCTCCAGAAATATTTGCCTGAATGTTGATGTTCTCTGCTTCCCTTCCTCCTCCTCGTTAACTCCAATCTAATTAGTCACCAACTTCTGCTGATTCTGTGTCTAAAATGTCTCTCAGCAGTCCAGGCATCTCAAATTTAACTTGTCCAAAATCACACCTCGATGTGCTCCCTAACGTGTTCTCTCTTGGCTCCTTTGTTTCAGCCTAATCTAGCTGCCTTAGGGAAATATCATGGGCCAGGTGGCTTATAACAGAAATTTTAGGGGTTGGGAAGTCCAAGATCAGGGTGCTGGGAGATTTGGTGGCTAGTGAGGGCTCACCTCATGGTTTGTGGGTAGTGCCTTCTCTCTGAGTACTTGTACAGTGGTAGGGGTAAGGTAGTTGTCTGGGGCTTCTTTTCTAGAGGTACTAATCCTATTTGGGAGGTGATTAGTATTTTCTACCCTGTGATTTCTCCAAGTAGTAGCAGTTCTGAACTGGATTAGCTTTATACCAGATCAAGTATGATATTGTTTTAATTAATGTAGCTCTGAAATGATTGGCTGTTAGTACTTGATAGGCGAATTCTTCATCAGTACCTATTTTAAAGGCCTCATTTCCCCTCTCCACAGCCCTTACTGCTGCTCTGGGAGTGTGGGAGGAGTACAGTGATCTGTCTGAGCCAACTCTTCAGGGGTCATGTTTGGGGGTAAGTGCTTTGAGAGTGGGAAGGCACAAAGACACTAGTTGCTTCTGTCTTTCTCGAAGGATCAGGCAAAAGAAAAAAAATTGCCACATAAGGAAATAAAACTTTTCTGTACTTTCAATTGCGCAAAACATTTTCAATTTATTGACATCTACTGCCATCATGTGGACACATAATTTATTGACTTGAAACGTGTTTCCCTTATAAGGCCAAAAGGACTAAAAAGTTTGTTTCTATGTCCTTCAGCTTCAGATAGTCTCTCCTAAATCCCTCTAAATTCCGTGTGCTCCCAGATACCTAACAACATTCCATAATGAAATTCCTTTCTCTTCTCTTAAGATGCACTCTGTAAAGCACCACTAAAATGTTTTTGATGAACTGGTTTGAGGCAGAAAAACAAACAAACCAACGAAAAACCCCAAATGGTGCTGTTACCTCTGCCTTCTAGTGTATCACACCTCATGCAATCCCTCTGCTCTGAGTGTGAGTGGGACCTGTAACTAGTTTCTAACCAATAAAATATGGCGGAATGACGACTTATCCTTTTCACAGTTGAATTGCATAGCATTTGCAACTTCTGTGCTGCTAGCAGACTCTCTTGATTGCCTCTGTGCTTGCATACATGAAGCAAGCAGTCCTGCAGAGAGGTCGTCAAGAAGAACTCAGAGGGGCTACCAGCTGTCAGCCAGTAAGAACTTGAGCCTGCAGGGCAACAAGACATAGGGACTTGTATCCTGCTAACAACCACAGGAACAGATGATTCTGCAGCTGAGCTTTCTGATGAGATCCCAACCCCGGATAACTTCTGGATTACAGCCTCATGCCCAGGTTCTGTGAAATAGGAAATGTGTGTTGCTTTCAGCCAGTGAATTGTGATAATTTGCAGAAACAGATAATGAGCACACAGCTCTTTGGCTTTACTTCTGTCACTTCCCTGTTCATAAGATTGTAATGTAAGTCCTTGCAGTGATTTTTCCCTTTTATCATTTTTTTATTAGTACATGTTTGCCATACATTATGATCACTGTTCATCATGGGGAATTTATACCTGTACATAATATATCTTTTTTTTCCGGAGTACGGGGGATCGAACTCAGAACCTTGTGCTTATGAGGCAGCCACGGGGCC
Organism: Fukomys damarensis; assembly: GCF_012274545.1. Classification (NCBI taxonomy): domain Eukaryota; kingdom Metazoa; phylum Chordata; class Mammalia; order Rodentia; family Bathyergidae; genus Fukomys; species Fukomys damarensis. Next base: position 32,731,596 of record NW_022900945.1, on the reverse strand, counting down.
ACTGAGCTACATCCCCGGTCCAATATATCTTAATTCTTCTTTTGTTCCCATTCCCAATCTCCTCCTTACAACCTCTCTTCCCCTTCCCATTTATAAAAGCTTTGTTTCCACTTTTCTCCCTTCCACTCTACTTTTTAAAATCCTCTTTCTCTCCCTCCCTCCCTCCCCACCCCTTGTTCCCCTTTCCGGTTGAACATGTTCTTCCTACTTCCCAATATCTAGCCTCCATTTTGCTCCTTATTTACCCTTTGGGTTTCTCATACAAGAGAAACAAATGCGATATTGAAACTTCTGTATCTGAGGAGTCGGTTTTTAGAAATCAACATTGAAAAGCATTGCTCAGTTCAGAACTATTCCTTCTCTGATACTGAAATAGCTTGTCATGCCTGAATCCTTTAGGATAAATTCTCCACCAGCCCTTCTCACAAAGAGAAAATAAGCTCGAAAGGCTCGCAACTAGAAGTGGGCAAAACTTAGCCTAAAGCTGAGACCTCAGATTATCAACTTCCAGATTCATCACATCATTACTGTGATAGTTCTGACTGATGCTATACTTTATTCTTAATTTTTAGAAGATTCTTCAGGCTGAAAGTGTAGCTCAGTAGTAGCGTAGGCTAGAAGCATAAAAGTAGTTCTGATGGTGTAGGAATAAGGTCCACTAGAAGGAGAACAGAACAAATGACATAAGATATCATGATAGGTCATCAATGTTTCTGTGGAATAACAAGGAAGGAACCCCTGGATTAAGCTCAGTTGCACCAGCTGGGCTGAAGTTAGAAGCTGGTGTGGGTGCAGGCCGGTTATTTATAGTATCACATAGGCTGAGAGCACATTGCATAGTAAGTCTGTACTCAAATTCTGCCCCTGATGAGATTGAGCACCCAATATATTCCTTTTTTTCTCACTGCATTTATTGGTACATTTTAGATATATAGTACAGTTACATTCATCATTGGAATCTTGTACCTTTACATGACAGGTCTTGGTTCTCATTTTTTCCCCTTGTCCCTGCCCTCCCTTCACCCCCTCCTCCCTTCCCTATTCACAAACACTTTATTTCCATTTTTTCATTTTCTCATATTTTTTCTTTTCCTTTATTACCTTTCCCCTACCCTTCCCACTTCCCCTACACCTTTAGCCCTTTTCTTCCTATTTCACGTTGTCAATTATCTCATTAGGATCTTATGTACAGTTATAGTTTTTCACACCAGAGAAACTTTTTGGTATTTACACATGTGACTTATTTATTTATTTCACTTAGGAGTATATCCTCAATATGTATCCATTTTCCTATGAATCAATTTAAATTCTCATTCTTTATGGCTGAGTACTATTCCATTTTATAGAAAAACCACATCTTCTTTATCCAGTCTCCAACTGATGGGCAGTTGGGCTGTTTCCAAGTATTAGCTATTACAAACTGTGCCACTATAAACATGGGCAAGCATATAACATTGTGGTATGATTCTTTTAAGTCTCTTGGAAAGATACCCAGCAGAGGGATGGCTGGGTCAAATGGAACCTCTAGTACCAGCTCTTTGAGGTATCTCCATATTGATTTCCATAGTGGTCGCACCAGTGTGCACTCCCACCAACAATGGAAAACGGTTCCTTTCTCCCCACAACTGCCTCAACATTTGTTATTGTGTGATTTCTTAATAGCAGCCATTCTTTGTGGGGTGAGGTGAAATCTCAGTGTTGTTTTCATCTGCATCTCTCGAATGACCAGTGATGTGGAACATTTTTTCATATATTTACTTGCTTCTTTTCCTTCTTTGTCTGAGAAATGTCTGTTAATTTCAGATGTCCATTTTTGAATTGGGTCTTTGTATCTGTGAGGCCTGAATTTTTTTTTTTTGAGTTCTTTATATATTCTAGATAATAGTTCTTTGAGGAGCAGCTGGTAAAAAATTTTTTCCCACATTGTCTCTTAGCTCTGTTGCTGGTTTCTCTTGCAGTGTAAAAGTTTTTTAGTAAGATGAGATCCCAGTTGTTGATTCTTTGTGCTGGTTCCGTATTACTGAGGATTTGTTCATAAAGTCTTTTCCTATGCCAATGTCTTCAAGAGTTCTGCCTAATTTATCTTCCAGAAGATTTGGTGTCTCTTTTTTAATATTTATATCTTTAATCCACTTGGATTTCAGTTTAGCGCATGGTGAAAGATAAGGGTCTAGTTTTAATCTTCGGCAGGTTGAAATCCAGTTTTTCCCACACCATTTATTAAAGAGGCTATCTTTCCTCCAGTGAGGATAGTTGGCTCCTTTGTCAAAGATGATGTAGCTGAGTACATCTGGAGTTGTTTCTGTATCTTCCGATCAATTCCACTGATCCTCAGGTCTGTTTTTTGCCAGTACCATGCTATTTTTATCACAATGGCTTAGTAGTAGAGTTTCAAATTGGGAATTGTTATACCGCCTGCCATGTCTCTGTTGCCTAGGATGGCTTTTGCTATTCCAAGTCTCTTCTGGTTCCAAATGAATTTTTGGATTATTTTTTCTAGTTCTGTGAAATATACTGTTGGAATTTCAATCAGAATTGCATTGAAACAATATTGCAGTTTTGGTAGTATGGCCATTGTCACTATGTTGACTCTTCCTACTGAGGAGCAGGGGATGTCTTTCCATTTTCTTATATCCTCTTTGATCTCTTTTTTTTCAGAGCACTGTAGTTATCAGTGTAGATGTCTTTTGCTTCTTTCCTTAGATTGATTCCTAGATACTTCATTGTTTTGGATGCTATTGTGAAAGGAATTGTTTTCCCAATTTCTCTCTCAGTGAGTTTATTATTTGTGTACAAGAAGGCTATTGATTTTTGAGTGTTTACCTTGTATCCAGCTACTCTGCTGAAAGTGTCAACTAAGCCTAGAAGCCTTTCAGTGGAATTTTTGGGGTCTTCAAGGTAGCGTATCATATCATCAGCAAATAATGACAGTTTAACTTCTTCCTTTCCTATCTTTATTGCTTTGATTTCTTTCTCTTGTCTAATTGCTGTGGCTAATGTTTCCAGACTATACTGAAGAGGAGTGGTGATAGTGGGCATCCTTGTCATGTTCCTGATTTTAATGTGAAAGTTTTCAATTTTTGGCCATTTAATGTGATATTGGCTGTTGGCTTTTCATAGATAGCCTTTATCAAGTTGAGATATAGACCATCTATTCCAATTTTCTGCAGGGTTTTTATCATGAATGGGTGTTGAATTTTGTCAAATGGCTTTTCTTTATCTATAAAGATGATCATATGGTTTTTGTCCTTGACTCTGTTAAAATAGTATATTACATTTATTGATTTACATATGTTGAACCATCCTTGCATCCCTGGGATAAATCCACCTTGGTCAGGGTGTATGATCTTCTTGATGACTCTCTGTATTCTTTTGCCAGTATCTTATTTAGGATTTTTGCATCTATATTAATGAAGGAGATTGGCCTGTAGTTTTCTTTTTTAGTTGGGTCTTTCCGCGGTTTGGAAATCAAAGTAACACTTGCTTCCAGGAATGAATTTGGAAGTATTTGTTACCTTTCAATTTCACTGAAAAGTTTAAAGAGTAGTGGCAGTAGTACTTCTCTAAATGTCTTATAGAATTCAGTGGTGAATCCATCAGGACCCGGGCTTTTCTTTGTTGGTAAACTTTTAATTACATTTTCAATTTCACTGATTGTAATTGGGGCATTTATAATCTTTTTATTGTCTTTGTTCAACTTTGGTAATTCATAAGTATCTAGAAATCTGTCCATTTCTTCTGTGTTTTCCATTTTATTAGAGTACTGGTTCTCAAAGTAGCAATTGATCCTCTGGATTTCTGCTGGCTCTGTTGTGACTTCACCTTTTTCATTCCTAATTTCAGGAATCTGAGCCTTTTCTTTCCTTTTTATTGACAAGGTAGGCTAAGGGTTTATCGATTTTACTTATTCTTTCAAAAAACCAACTCTTCAATTCATTGATTTTTTAGAATCATTTTCTTAGTTTCCATTGCATCGATTTCTGCTCTCATCTTTATAATTTCCTCCCATGTTTGAGCTTTCACGCAATATATTCCTTGTCTTTTATTAGCCTCCTAGCAAGGTGGGACTTGGGTAAATCCTTAGAGTATTAAGACAGATGTATGAAGCAAAAACTTTAGTGGAGGGGGCAAAAAGTGATCGGAAGACCCAGCATTTGGGAGTTTAAATGGACAAGTAGTTGGGATTTAAAGATGGAGTGTGGAGGAAGTGCATATTTGCCCAGCTGGAAAGGGAGAAGAGACTTTTGTTGAAAGAAAAATGAAGAATGAATTTTGGGGAAACACTAACAATGTCACCACAGATACTTCTTTCTCCTTTGTATTGCATTACATATCATTCTGTCTTAGGATTTGGTTTTTGGGAGCCTCTTGACTTACATTTATGAAACATCTGCTGTGTTTCAGGGAGTGTTGGAGCTGAGGACTCAGTAGATAGAATGACAATGAACTTAAGAGAAGGAGCTGTTGCACCTGTCATTTTGAACCCTGGTGGCCTCTGGCTTTCTCTCCATCTATCTGAGGGTCCTGCTCGTGGTCCTTAGCTCCTGGCATTGGATGGTACATGAAGCTCCTGGCTTCATAGTGGCAATGGCAGCAGCTATTTATGTCAGGCCATCTTCAGGACTCACCTGCAGCTTGGGATTCAGAGTGTTTATTCCTTGTACTTACCTATCACTTGATTACTTTCTTTAACCTGGCCTAATGGCTGCATTTGAAATTGACCTGTCTACTTTGTGCCTTCACTGATACTCGAAGTAGGCCTGCAGGTGTATGTTGAGATCTACTGGCTTTGGGGTATTTGGGAGCCAGCAGGAAGGCTGCGTTGATTCTCTAACAGATCATTACCCTAAGAAGAAGCTGATTTGATTATAAATCTTATTCTTTCACACAGAGGCCCTGTCAGAGTTTCCAGTGCCTCAGTCTCAAGTTGCAACAGATCACCAAATCATTTGACAGTTACAGTATATCTATAATATGAAGGAGAAAAACCAGAAAAATGAAAAATAAAAATGACTCCTAGGCTAGGGGTGAAGCTCAGTGGTAGATCATTGACTTCTTAGCATATGTGAAACCTGCATTTGTCCCCCAGCACCACAAAAAAAGAAAGAAAGAAAACAGAACACTCATGAGATTCATAAACCAGAAATGTGTGAAAACTAATAAATGCTTCAAAACCCAGAAAAATATGAGCAAACCATTGAATCTGTGAACCAAAAATAAAGAGAAAGTTAGGTTATAGCAGAGCCCACAATGTCTTAAAAATGGAAGGGGGAAAAATACAGCCTCACAAGGACCTGGGAAATAGCAAATTGACAAAGAGAAAAACCCAAAAGAGGAAGATCTCTGGGGATTGATTGGGAGAGAACTGACAGGAAAATTAGAAGCTACAGAGAAGCCAGGGAAATGGTGCACAACACAGAGAAAAGAACGAAGCAGTCTAGACGCTTACTCCAGCCTCTGGGTAGGCTCCTAGGGTCAGACGCTCCAGGGAAGAAACTGACAGGGCCAGCAGCTCTAAAACCAAGAAAAGCCCATGTCTACTATAAACTGCAAAAAGAGCGAGGTTTACTTCAGAGATGATTCCTCCCACACAGCAGGCTATAGGGGGAGAAGGAATCCAGTGCAGTGCCCAGCATGTCACCAGGGTGTTTAATCAGCTGCCATTAATTAAGATGAATTAATTAATTAAGAAGGCATTAATTAAGATGAAGCCGCAGAAATAAAGCAAAACAACTTCGCGTCAAGGTTGCCAGTGTTGCCCTCCCACAGTGTTATGGCTTGTGTCTAGATGTCCCCCCAAAGCCTCGCGCAGTCAGAGTTTGGCCATTTTCAGAGGTGGCTGGATCTGGAGTGTGTGGTGCTGGGATCAAGGGTGTGTGATTAATAAATCAGTCCACTGATTGATTTGGCATAGTTCTGGCTAGGATTAAGGGTGTGAGTACTACACCTGGCCTAGGATGTGTAGCCTGCGTAAACTATGAGAGACAGAAAGATGGCAAATGTTCTCTTGCTTGCCTGCTTGTCGTGGACTGTTTCTCCTGTACTTCCCCTCTGCCGTGCGACCCGGCCTTAGAGTGAGCCAATTATGGACTGAAACCTCTGCAAACCCTGAGCCAAGTCTCCTTGACTTTGGGTGTCAGGTATTTTATCTCAGCAATGAGAAAAAGTAACTAAGACACATAGTGGCTGAGTGAGAGAGAGGCACAGGAGACAACTCCAGACAGGGAGCTGGCTGGACATGAACCCCCCCGAGAAGTATACGCTTAGGTTGGGAAAGACATGGGACTCTGCCCTCTGTGCTAAGTAGCTAGGTTCGGTGCGTGTGGCTGTCAGAAGTGGCTGGGTTTGGAAGTTCTGGCATGAAGTCTAGGGCTGCTAGAATCCCTGCCTAGTTTCCTATGTTTAGCATAGATCGTAGGTCTGATTGCTTTCCTCATCTACCAAAAGGAGCAAGGACATGCCTCAGCTTAGACAGTTCCACAGCCTGAGGTGAACAAACAAAGGGGTCTGTAGAATGGGGGTGGGGAGGCTCACAAAACCACAGACTGCAATGCTAGGAGAAAACTGTGACTTGATGGATTCCAGAACAGCAAGACGACCTTCTCAAATATGCAGAGAAATGTTTTGACTCATTTCTTCTCTTCCTCCTCCTCTTTCTACTTTTTTTTTTTTTTAAAATAGACTATACTAAGGCTCTTTGGTTTATTTTTCAATGCTTATTTGTTTGCAACATGATGTCAAAATTGGTTACATCCTTTCTGGTCAGATTCAGGCTTCAGGCTGCACCATTGTTTACAACACTAACAATGTATGTTTATCTCCTTAGATTGACTGGCTCACATGGAGAATTCCAGACACTACCTCGGTCATCTCATAATTATGGTGGCACCTCCTTACTTTTCTTAAGACATGTTGTGGAAATTTGTGTAAGCATATTCTATTCCTTAAAAAAACAAAACAAAACTGGAAGCAATGGCAGTTTTATAGAAACAGTCCATAGTAAAACCTGGAGTGCTTTATCTAGCTAGAACTTAGGGTGCAGCGTGTAATAGAATATGTGTATATAT
>NW_022900945.1:32679112-32724511 GCF_012274545.1 Fukomys damarensis | reverse complement strand
TATTAAATGGAACTAGATGGACTGAGGAAGTAGGTTCTGTATAGAAATTTTTATCATCTATATAAACCACCTATTTTTTAGAAGAAACATTAAAGATAGCTCAATGAATATGACAAACTTAGTAGGTCTGTATTTTGGCTTAATACAAACTATTTTAAAATTTAAATGTAATTCCCATATAGCAATGACATTCTCATCTCTGAACTATTACTTGCATTATGGGTGCCAAGAAACCATTAAATTATCTAGATTGTAACCCTTATTATGACTTAAAAAAATGCATGTGTGAAATATTGGTTTTGAAAGGAAGGAAAGAAAGGAAGTCAGGAAGGAAGAAAAGAAAAGAAAAGAAGAAAGAACAGACTGGGCCAAGACTGGAGCATGAAAACAAAAACAAAAACAAAAACAAAACTCTGATTTTTGGCAGTGCTAGAAGCAAACTAGATTGGGCAGAATAAAAGCCAAAGAAGATTTGCCAGGTAATAGGAACATCAGATCAGTAGGAGTCCAAAGTAAAACCAGGCAAAGCAAAATAGCAAATCTAGATTGTTACGTTTCTAGGCCTTCTACCCTCGTGTGCATGTGTCATGTGTACTCGTGTGTCTAGATACTGCGTCAAGGTCTTATGCCATTTTGTGATCTTTTTGGAACAAATTATCCACGTACTTGGGCTGACTGGCTGGTCTAATTTCCTCAGTATCATTTACTTCTGTTTCTGCTTCTTTTTATCCTTTAAGGCTCTTCATTACACTTGCAAATGTGTAGACTAGATGGATGAGAAACATGAGCTTCACAAAGGTCAAATGGAATTCTTCTATCCTTTTATCATTGTTTTGGTACGACTATTCCTTTGTTTTATCATCCATCCATCCATTAATGTATGCTTGCAACAGGTATATAAATGTCAGCCATGTGCTGGAAACAGCTGTCAATACAAAAGCAACTGAAGAACACATAAAAACTTTGTAAGTTTCAGAGAGTATTGGGAGGATACAGACCTAAAGTAATTAAGTACAGTAAAGAGTAACAGATGAGCCGGTGATTTAGCTCAGTGTTTCTGCTACCTGCCTGGCAAGCACAAGGACCCAGGTTTGCACCCTGGTACCAAAAAAACACAAACAAACAAACAAACAAACAAACAGAGTAACATGATAGACTACAGCATTTACAGAGTATGGTGGGAGTCAAAGGAGGAAGTGGTTGATTCTACTGGGAGTTTGACAAAAAGCATCATAGAGGAGATACATTTTGAACTGGATCTTGACTCATGGGATCAGCAGCATTCAATGCAGGGGAGGTCACTGTGGGAAGAAAGAGCCCTGTGAGAGAAGGTGTCAGTGTTTGATAGAGCTTGTACATTTGCGCAATTACAAACAGTCTTACTGGATTGATGTTTAGGTTGCCCAAGGTGAAGAGAGAAGAGGAAGATGGGAGATCTAAGGAAACATGGAAAGAAGACACATGCAAAAATTGGCCTCAAACTGGAGTAGGGAGTCTTCCCTTTGAAATCAGACTTCAGTATAAGTAACTTTGAGGGGCAGAGGTAGAAAGCTGAAGAGGTTGACCCCCGCTAAAATTAATTTTATCTAGTGCTGAGAGGACATCTGGTGTGACTGTATCTGAATAGGTATTACGTTGTGGGAGGCTTGGGGTAGATGGAGCAAGTGTCCCGTGGATTTCTAAAATCATCTGTGTATCTACTGAGCCACTTTTCTCACCTTTTTTTCCCAGAAAGTTTGATTACCTGTGATCTTTAAACCCTTTTTGGCATCTTGGAGGATGCTATAAAAGAAACAAAAGAACAGTTCAGCCCTACTAGCAAAAGTACAAGGGAGATGGGAAGAAATGAATAATGAATAGATGAAGAGAAAAGGAAAGCATGAGCCTAAAATCTCAGCTAACTATTCACTTTTATGTGACAGGAAGTGGAACAGAGTCGTATAGCATCTCACAGCCAGAAGTGGAAAATAAAGGACAGTAGATGGATGCAAGTGATTCACATATTTCTCGATTATTCCAGGGCCACTACATATAAAATTAGGAACACACAAATAGGGTCTGGGATTGAGCTCAGTGGCACCACGCCTGCCTTGCAAGTGTAAGGTATTGAGTTCAATCCCTGGTACTGAAAAAAAAAGAACACGTGAGTAGAGGTGGTTTTGCTGCCACAAAGTAACAAATAGGCGCTTATAACAAAAGATCAAATACCTTAATGTAAGGATATCTGTAGGTTTCTGGTTGCTGTTATGTTAGATAAGATAGGTTCCAGGGATTAGGGTGTTGATATTCTAGAGAAAAAAAAAATAGTGAATTCAGATTTTGAATGGTGAGATACTCAACTGTCTTAAAAGCAGTTAGAAAAACAATATAAATAGTAAAGTTTGTAATTATATAATTTGTGCTTGTATTCTTTTTTTTTGTGGGGGGTGTTTTGAGACAGGGTCTCACTATGTAGTTGAGACTGACCTGGAACTCACTATGTAGCCCAGGCTGGTCTCAAACTCACAGCGATCCTCCTGCCTCAGCCTCCCGAGTGCTGTGATTACAGGAGTGTGCTTGTACTCTTGTGTGCTTATTAACATCAAGGTGATAATTGAAGGTGTGAGAAAGTATAAGTAAGCAGGAACTGGATTCATCTTCATGAAACATATAAAGCTGGGTTTTGTACAATGCTATATTTCACTGTTCAGAAAGCATTAAGGGCCACATATAAAAGCATATCGATTAAGCAGATGATTATGCATCTATCAATCTATCAGTCATCTACCTATTTATCTCTTTATCTGCCTACCTATCATCCACCTAAGAAATCACAATACATTAGTGTAAATGTAGAGCTACTTTGTTAAGCATAGCTTATTGCTTTGCATAGAATTTGTGATACAGTAAATGTTGATGAAATATTTGTTGGATAGTCATAATTCCTTAAAGTGATCTCTCACAATGAGTCTTATATTTTTGGCTTACTGTCTTCTTGTCCAAAAGAAATCTGCATTGAAAATTTGTACGGCAAGCACAGTAGTGCACACCTGTAACTCCAGTGCTAAGGTAGGAGGATCACTTCAAGTTCGAGGCCAGCCTGGCCTACATAGTGAGTTCAAGGCCAATTTGAACCACACAGCCAAACCTTGTCTCAAAACAACAACAACAACAACAACAACAACAACAACAACGTGGCATAAAAAAGCCAAAAAACAAAACAGATCTTCAAAACAAAAAAGCCAAACACAAACAATGCAAACAAGTAAGCAAACAACTAACAAACAAAAAGGATAAAAAAAAGAGAAAAATGAAAAAATTTAAAAGCCCCAGAATTCAGTAAAAAGACTTAAGAAGAATGTGTAGCTGTGGTTGCAACCCCTTGAGGTAACAAAAACATAAGATTATCCAGGGTGATTTCATGCTGTTTTTTGTTTTGTTTTGGTCTTTTTTTGGTAAGGGAATCAAACTCAGAACCTTGCACTTGCCAGGCAGGCTCAGCTCTAGTGAGCTAAATCCCTGGCCCTCTCATGCTGTTTTTATTTGTATTTATTTTATCTTATTTTTTGTGGTACCAGGGATTGAACTCAGGACCTTGCATTTGTGAGGCACGTGCGGCACCACTGGGCTAATCTCTGGCCCATCAAGCTGTTTTTACTTATTTTTTATTTTTATTTTTCATCATGCTGTTTTTTTTCCATTGTTTATTGGTACATTTAAAGCAAACAATACAGTTACATTTATCATTGGGATCTTGTACCTTTAAATGATATGTCTTGGTTCTTATCTTTTCCCCATACCCCTGCCCTCCCTTCATGCCCCTCACCCTTCCCTATTTACAAAGACTTTGTTTCCATTTTTTTCTTTCTTCACATTTTTTCTTTTCCCTTGTTTTCTTTTTCTCTCTTCTTTCCACTTCCCCTTTAGCCATTTTCTTCCTATTTCACACTATCAATTATACCATTTGAACCTTATTGACACTTTTAGTTTTAAACACCAGAGAAACTGTTCAGTATTTACTCAAGTGCGTCTTATTTATTTCACTTAAGAGTATGGCCTCAATGTGCATCCATTTTCTGATGAATGACTCTAGTTTCTCATTCTTTATGGCTGAATAGTATTCCATTTCATAGAAAAACCACATCTTCTTTATCCAGTCTCCAGTTGATGGGCATTTGGGTTGTTTCCAAGTTTCAGCTATTAAAAACTGTTCCACTATGAGCATGGGTGCACATACTATGGTTTGATTCTTTTGATTCTTTTGGAAAGATACCTAGCAGAGGGATAGCTCTGTCAAATGGTACTTCTAGTTCCAGGTCTTTGAGATATCTCCATAATGATTTCCACAGTGGTCCCACCAATCTGAACTTCCACCAACAATGGAGAATGGTTCCCCCCCATCATTCCAGCATTTGTTATTGTTTGATTTCTTGATAGCAGCCATTCTTTGTGGGGTGAGGTGGAATCTCAGCGTTGTTTCCATCTGCGTCTCTCAAAATGACCAGGGATGTGGAACATTTTTTTCATATATTTATTTGTTGCTTTTACTTCTTTATCTGAGAAATGTCTGTTCATTTTAGATGCCCAGTTTTGAATCGGGTCTTTGTATTTGAGGGGGTGTCCTGATTTTTCTGAGTCCTTTATATGTTCTAGATAGTAGACCTTTGTCTGAGGAGTAGCTGGTAAAATTTTTTCCCTCACTGTAGGTTGTCTCTTAGCTTTGTTGGTGGTTTCTCTTGCACTGCAAAAGCTTTTTAATAAAATGAGATCCCAGTTGTTAATTCTTTATACAAGTTCTTGTGCTGCTGAGGATTTGTTCATAGTCTTTTCCTATGATAATGTCTTTGAGAGTTCTACCTATTTTCCAGTAAGTTTGTTTCTGTTTTGATATTTGAGTTTTGAGTCTCTAATTACTCTGAGGCAATCTCATTTTCATTATACCAGGAAGGACAACTGATTAGATCAATCACAACTCCTTAGCCCAAGACATACAATCAGCAATACAATAGCATCAAGCACAGTTTAGAAGATGAGATTTTGTGGTAGTTATTAATCTATCACCTTTAATTGTGTGAATTAAATCAAAATGAAGGACCAGCCCAAAATATGTTTATAGTGAATAAACTCTTCAATATAGCAACTTTACCCTTCAGGATGGGTACTTGGAAGGAGTTGAGGAGGGAAGGATAGAAAGATAAGATAGAGAAAGGTTAAGAAGTGAGCTCAGAGGATACAGGAAGATGACGTAAACTCTAGAGAGCTGTTGAAGAGAAGAGGAGAAGACAGAACAAAGTGTACACAAGAACAGAACAAATTAACAGTGATGGGGAGGCTAATGACTCTAATTACTTTCTTTTAAAACTAATGACAATCAAGTGAAGGAAAAAGAGAAGAAAGGAAAAAGAAAGAAAATAAATTTGAATAAGGATAGGAACAGGAATGAAAAGGAGAGAAATGAAGATCAAGGTTGGAGGGGGTAAAGATGATAAGAAAAAGAAGATAAAAAAGGAAAAACTTTGAGAAAAGAAAAAGATAACAAAATTTTAAATGACTACAAACAAGAGAAAAATATTGCTTTGCAGATAAAAAATACAAGTAGAAATAGAGGGCCTCCTTCAGAGTCTGCCTCTGCTGACACAGTAGACAGCGTGGGCTGGATTGTGCAGAACTAAATTACTTAGTCTCAGCAAGCCAGCAGCTGTCCGGTGAGGTTCAGGCTGATTTTTGGCTGCAGGGCTCTCTAACCTCCTGCTGGATTGGAATCTGAAAGGTTCTACTGCAGGTTCCAGCTGTCTCTTCCCTGAGGTTAGACCAGGTTCCAAGTTGGTGTGGTGCGCCTTTATCGCACGGATTTTCTTCGCTTTTCCAGTGGGCTTCAATTTTCATCCAGGAGCCTCAGAGAGGCCCTCTTTTCTCTTGTTCGCTTGGGGAGCCAGGCCTGGACACCGCTGTATTGCGTCCTCTGCTGCACTGGGCCAAAGGCTCATCGTGCTGTTTTTAAACATTACCATCTTCCATCTTTTTTTGGGGGGGATGGTGGTAGCACTTGAACCCAGAACTTCACAAAAGTTAACTATGCTGTTTACCAGTGAGTTATACCTCAAGCCCCTCCTCTGACTTTTTGTATTTATTATAAACCAAGCTTCTTCTGGGTTTGTCTGTCCATTTGAAGAAGTAGTACTATTCTTTACTGGGAAGGGATAGTGCTCTAAGCATCTTCTCTCTTGACAGTATTTCTTTTTCTAAATAAAAGCAAAATGCTTGATTCTATTGACAGAGTCATCTGTCTATTCAGAGACCTATATAGTGCATTGAAGTATTTTTCGTACTTCTTGCCACGACTTTGAAAATATGTGTTGAAATTTTTTCTTGAATTATCCTATGGAGGAGAGGAAGGATTTTCCAGGTGGGAGTCTAGAAGGTTTACTTGATATGCAGTGCACAGAACGGTCCATCACAACAAATAGGACACTTGAAAAGAATTAATATAAGGTAATGTGCTGCCCCAGACTAGAGCTAACTTCTGTGCATTTATTTTGGAACGAACCTGTAGGCCTTCAGGTCATCTTCATCTGGTTTTATAAAGGGAAAAAAAATTGCAGTGAAAATAAAATATTTTGAAAAGATCAATTTTATCTAAATAATTCAAAGCTGGGTTTCAATAACGATGTTGGCTACGTTTTTGAAATCACAGAGAAATCCAGCCAGGGGTGGAGGGGGAATGGCATATATCCTCCAGGGCCTGTTATCATAAGGAAGTCACATTATATTGAGTGCTTTAAGAATTACACTTTTTCAGAGGAGGGTAATGCAGACTGACCTGAGACTGGTGTGTGAGAGAATTATGAAGAGGGCTGCTTCCACTGATCTAGTGCTGAGAGTGACTTCGTGTTCTTAGAGGACATGTAAAATATGGATTTTGTGAACAGATTTGGTCTGAATTTCATGGATAATTTTGGAACCACGTATTGTTTTACAGCACTAAGACGAAGGAACATTTCATTTATGACACTACTTCTAAAACTTAAAAATCTTTCATTTGCTTTTAACTACCATTTATTATATATTTTTCTGTGTGTGTGACAAGATTGCGCTTTACAGAAATTATTTCATTTGATCATCTGTCTTAATTACTTCCTCGTTGCTAGGACAAAATACCCGAGGCTCACAAGTTAAAGGAGAAAAAGTTCATTTTAGCTCACAGTTTGTAGAGGTGTCAGTTCATAGTCCGCTGGCTCCAAGGATGGCAGCCTGGTAGAGGGGCACAGCAGGTGAGAAATACTCCACGGCGGGGAAAGGAGGAGGAAGCAAGCCCTCCTTCTTTTCCTTTTTATTCCATCCAGGTTACAAGCCTATAGGCTGGTACTAGTCATACCCAGGGTGAAGCTTTCCTCTTTAGTAAGTCCATTATCTCCATGAGAACTGTGTGTTCTATCCAGTTAGTGTACTGAGCCAGTATCACACACCCATGATCCAGTCACCTCCCCAGAGCCTCACCTATGAGCACATGGGTTTTTACGGGATATCTAGATATAAGTCATGACACCATCTCTTTACAGAATCTGGACGTTCATTCATTCAGTAATACATAGCAGGTAAGTAAAGATTTTTTTGAACTAGAGAATTACAGTGGTGCCTGAGTACGCAAATGCTTTTGTTTGCAAACAATTTGGTTCACAAGTGTTTGGCAACATTTTGTGTTTGTTTACAGACTCTAAATCTGGTGACAAACACCACCGTGACCATTTTTCCTGCACAAATGCAAACATGGCCATCTTTTCCAAATTTGTGGAACAAATTAAGTTTGTGAACTGAGGCGCCGCTGTGTGTTATACTTTAGAGAGATTAACAGAGAATGTGGGGTGATTAAGTTGTCGAGAAACTGGAGGAATTTACTGGACAATGACTACAGTCTAGTTGAGAAGTGATGAGAATATAAACTGGAACGATGGCAGTGGACATAGAGGATGGAATTTGACTCGTTGAGATGGACACAAGTGAAGGTCAAGTGAGAAGGCGTCCAGTTTAGATGGTGGATTTGGGATTTCCTGATTTGAGGTGAGGTCTAATTATTTGGAGTAATTCTGCTTGACTGTAGTTATTTATGAAATGCTAACTATAATAGAACCGTGGAGATTGTAAGTTTGGTCTAACAGATCTCATTCAAACTTGACAGTGGGTTTCAGTTGAATGAATAGTTCTGGCTTAGAATTCTGTCTGGTACTTTTGTCTTCCTGATCTTGGACAGTTTCCTGAACATGCACATCCTTAGTATTCACTGCTGGGTATGGAATGTTCAAGATAAAATCTTTTTCTCGGAGACAGTGTGCAACTTGGATTAAGTTAAAATGGGTACTCAATAGATGAAAATTATTGTACTTGATGTATTTTATTTGCCCTATTCATTCTCTTCTCTCATGAATATATAGTGGGATTTTCCAGCGACTTTCTTAAGTTTTATGGGACCTAAATTACAAGCCCTTGCTAAATGGCAAAGGGCCTAGGAGACAGTGTCCTGAACCCCTCCCATTGTAGCCACAGCCCCGATCTTTGTTCCAGCCCTGGCCTAAGAATGTGTATCACTCTTGTATTGTTTGAATTCCGGATCTGAATCTACTTGTAAATTAGAGACTCCAGACATAGAGCTCCAAGTTAATTGACAAACTGTTTGCTCATCTGGAGTGTCTTGGTGACCTTTGAGACATCCTATGGGTGGTACCTGTCACTCATCAATATGTGACTGTTGAACATGTGACTGCTGACCACCAGCTCAAGTCAGCAGACCTTTGTCCCCTGTCTGTGAGCCCCAAAATGTTAACCCCCTCTTTTACACCCTATAAGAGGAGCTCAGCCCCTGAGCTAGGGGCCTCTCTGAGCCAGCCACTTGGTTCTGAGAGTGCCGTCTGACCAAACTAATAAAGGTCTTTTACCATCTAGCCTGGTGTGTTCCTTCCTGGGTTTCTCGTTCCTCGATAGCGCTCACGGAGCCTCATTGGGCTTTAGGGCCCAACATTGCAAAGGCCTTTTGGGCTGTTTGCGTTCTGTGGAGTGGAAGTGAGACTTTTAAGTCTTACAAGTTTTATATGACAACACTACACTTTGAATGCAGAAGCACATATGAGAATCCAGCTGTCTTTAAGGACATTTGCAAAAATTTAAGCAATGCTATTGTTAACTAAAAGATACAAGAGGATGTTGTTCATGGTTTTGGATTAAGCTCCTGCATAGACCAGACTTTAAAAAAAAAAATGGTGTCACTCATGCTAAAATTCTACATCACCAAACTAAATTTACATATCTGACCTTCAGAGAAAGGAAAGTTAGAGACAGCCACATTTCTTAAACAGGCCGCTTCTAGTTGGAAAGATAATGAAGTTCTCTTTACTTTAATCAATACACAAAAAGACAACCTGGAATAACCTGTTGTAAGACCACCAGGGATCTTAACCAAACATTCCGAAGAACTAACAATCAGCGACAGCAAGACAACACCCCAGAGGAACTGAACCAGCCGCACCCAAGAATGGTGTTAAGCAGACCTTTATTAGTCTGGCCAGACGGCCCCTCCAAGCAATGACTTGGAGAGGGCCCCAGCCCAGAGTACAAGAGGGCTTTATATGTTGATGGGGCGGAAGCAAGCAAGATTACAGAAGCGAAATGCGGCGGTTAGAAGAAAGGAAAAGAATGTACAGTTTGCACAGGATGAGGCTGACATTTCTGTGACAAAGTACAGAGCTGTGGTTAATCTCTGTAGGAATGTCATTTCTGTGACAAAGTGTAGGGCTATGGTTAATCTTTACGGGAATCATTAGCTCTTCTACCTGGAATGTTCACACTTGGTGTTTGTTCCATTGTCCTGAATATGCGCTGTCCTTTTGATGACTCCGGGCCTTTCCTGCTTTCTCAAGAGGGCGAATTTAACCTTCAACTAAGATTGTGTCCATGCTGGCCCTTTACGCTTGACACACGGTTAGCTAATCATTTATTTTCCTGTTTTTCTGTCTCCTCACCTGGTTTTTATAAGGAAAGTAACTTCGAAGTGATCCACTTTTTATTTTCTGCCTTTTAAGCCCTTCTCTGTCTATAAAGTCAACCTCTTTTGCTCTGATATTGGAACACTTATTCTATTTTATTGAATGAAGTGTTGCCTGATTCTAAAATTGAGGACAAATCCAAATAAGATCTTCAAACTAAATTGTAATTTTGTCCTTTGACAATACTCTTCGCTTAAAAAAAAAAAAATGAGTACTGGGCATGGGGACACACACTTGTGATTCCAGGAGGATCCCTGTGGGTTCAAGGACAGCCTGGCTACATAGCAACACCTGTCTCAAAAGAAAAAAAAAAAACACTCTTCACTAAACTTTTACTTTTGAAAAAGTCATTAAGGTAAAAAATAATAGTAAAAAGTTAATGTTTGTATGTAATGAACCTATTGTCCTTTAAACATTAGTTTATGAATAAATACATCTGATTTACTTTTTAATAAAAAGTACCAATAACTAGCACCCAATAACATTTCTTTGGGATCTGCAGTTTCCTCAAATCAAAAGGTTTGAGAAACTGTTTTTTTTTAAAAAAATATATCAGGGATTGAACTCAGGACCTTGCACTTTTGAAGCGGGTGGCAGAATCACAGAGCTAAAATCCCCAGCCCCTCATAAGGCTTGAGAACTGCTGATTTAGAGGCCTAAAGGAGTAGGATCCAGAAGGATAGCTCCGAGTTCTTAGTATCCAAGCCCTAGTGAGCATTTTAATAAATTCAGTTTCTTCTTTCACCATTGAGAAGCAGCTGACAGCAATGACCCAGGGAGAAGTAAACTGCTGGGAGATAAGAGGCAGGGGGTGTGGGGAAAGGCTAGATCTGAAAAGCTATGCTTTACAGACCTGGCCTCTCCATTCAGCCCTTTCCATGACTTCGCTTCCTAAAAGTGTTTTAGGAAGTAACAATATGACAAACTATCCTAAGAGCTACTTGTTTTATAGAATTTTTATTATATTTTGGCATGCAAAATGACCAAAGGGACTATTCTCAGAAAGGGTCTAATTGTCACTGCCTGAGCCTTCGACCAAAAATCTGTCTGGCTTCCCTTTAAACTATTTGAGTTCCAAACAGTTTTAGAATGGAAAGCCAGCTCTGGGTCATCTTTACAGTTAACTCTTTTTGAGAGGAGCTTTTGTGAATTGTGACAAATTCTCAAGGAGAAAAATTTGAGAGATGGTGGGTGTTCATTCTCCTCTTTTCTCTTCTTTCAAAATGGATTTGGGAAATTTACTAGTGTTAGTGATGAGGGCACGTGTCATAATCTGTTTCCACTTTGCAACGTTAGTCACAGGCTGAAAGTGGAGTGTTTAATATTTTTAGAAACATTGTCTTTGCCTAACCCTGAAATTTTTCTTTTGCAGAAGAATGTTGTAAAACCTAAGGATGAAAGGTTTAAAAATGAACAGAAGGTCGGTTGTGGTGGTGCACACCTGTAATCCCAGCACTGGGGAGGCTGAAGCAGGATTGCTATGAGTTTCAGGCCAGCCTGGGCTACACAGTGAGTTGAAGGCCAGCCTGGGCTAAACTTCAAGACCTTGTCTCAAAAAAAAAAAAAAAAAAGCCCACACGTTTCAGGCTATATTTTACAAAATAAAAGAGTTCTTTTTGCATTATATCTCTCATGAAATCTGACCCTTGTAAACTGTTGTAATTAACTGAACCAATTTGTGGAAGAGGCAGTGTTGCTAGATAAAATACAGGACTGCTGAAAGTTCTTAGGTTAAATTTGAATTTCGATGAAAAAACCCACCTGATCTTTTTCAAAGTATATGTATATCCCAGATAGTGATGCTACAAAAATTGAATTACAGTTTAACCAGGCAGTCTATTAATTTGCTACATTTGGCTACCTTATCTTGGCAATATTAGGTGCCCTTTGTAAGTCTTAGCATTTTTTATAACAGGTATTTTCAAATAATTTTGTAGTGAAAGACAAAAACATAAATTTCTTCAGTAAAACGATGAACAGTCAGCAAAGAAGTTTTTTATTTTGTAAAACAGCCCCTTAATTTCCAGAACCTGAGTCCTGAAGCTAGTAGAGTTCTGCGCAGGTCTTGCAAATCAAGTTCTGCAGCTTAGCCCGGGAAAGGTTCCCTTCTGGTTACCGAGTAAACTAGCTCCACCCAACCGCTGAAATGTGACACAAGTTGGAACAAAACCGGAAGTTGGGCTGCCTTGCTCTTGAAGGTAAGTGACCTTTTCGGTTTTCTTTAGGTCAAAGCTGTTTGCAAAGCGTTTAAAAATTGAAGGCAGCGAGGCCACTGAGCCGCGGGCAGGTGCGGGTGCGGATGGGGCGCGGTCGGACGGGCAGGAGCGAGGCTCCGGCGCAGGCTGCCCTGGGGCGCGTGGAGCCAGGAGGCTCGCGAGCTGCCGGGCTAATAATGTGCCCGGTGACTTTGACTAACGAACAGAGTCCGCAGAAGAGGGTGGATGGAAGTCGAGACTTAGCTGGGGTCCTTAAGAGTCTGGAATTTATTCATGCACCAAATTATTATTTTTCTTTTTTTCTTAACGTTTAAATTATGAGAACTTTTGTTTATGTCGAACCTAGTGTTAGACTTCGTTACTCACTTGAAGGTTACTTAGAGCCTTACTTTTAAATTTTATGATGCTGTCTAAGGCCAAAGAGGTATTTTCAACTAGGAAATGTGTTATTTGGAATATTTACAGATTTAGCTGTTTTCCCCCCCTGCCCCGTGTGAATTTAAAAAAATGGGAAGACTGCTGGGGATTTAGTTCGGTGGAGCCGCGCCTGCCTCTCAAGGGCAAGGTCCTGAGTTCGATTAAAAAAAAAAAAAAAAAAAAAAAAAAAAAAGGAAGCGTCTGGTATTGTTGGTATTGTACTCTCACCATACAGAGGTAGGAAGCTTAAATTTGATCTGTTGACTTACTGATAATAAAGCTAGAATTTCTGAAGAAAGGTTTTGTTCATTGGGCGAGTTATAATTAGCCAGTGTTGATTCTTTGGATGGGCTCCGTTTACTTAGTGTCCGATTCTCTTGAAATTCAGCGAATTTGTAGGAGTACAGTTTGCAGTAGCTGCTAGTCAGAATGCAGGGATATTTATGAGTAGGATCCCTTTGTAGCCATTCAGAAGTTTGCCATAAAACAAATATCACTTGGGGCAGAAAAATGTAATAATTTTTTTATTAGCTAAATTAGCTAATATCAAAGCCTGTTGAGTTTCCAAGAGAGCAGTTAAATTGTTGATAGATTTATGCGATATTCCAAGGAAGGCAGGCAGTTTTTTTTTTTTCACTATGTAGTTGAAACTGACCTGGAACTCACTATGTAGTCCAGGCTGGTCTCGAACTCACAGCGATCCTCCTGCCTCAGCCTCCCGAGTGCTGGGTTTACAGGCATGTGCCTCCACGAATGGCTAAGGCAGGCAGTTTTAATGGGAGATCTTATTTATGGCGACCACTGCGTTAGTTGTTT
Source organism: Fukomys damarensis (assembly GCF_012274545.1). Classification (NCBI taxonomy): domain Eukaryota; kingdom Metazoa; phylum Chordata; class Mammalia; order Rodentia; family Bathyergidae; genus Fukomys; species Fukomys damarensis. The sequence continues at coordinate 32,711,049 of NW_022900945.1, read as the reverse complement.
CGTATATGTCGCTTTATTTAATCCTCACGGAAGCTCCTGATTTTGGTGGCATAGTCTCTAACAAGTGAGAAAGCACGGTGAAGATAAGTCATTTGTCTAAGGTCACTACGGTGGTGTCTGCCAAATTACCTTGGGTAAGTGGACCAATTTAAAATTTAGGTCTATGAGATTTCCAAGTCCATACAGTTTACTCTGTCATAGGACTTAGTTTCCGATAGCATATTGATTGAATCTTGCAAGCAGGGTAGAGATTTTGTTTATTAAAACCCAAACAGCCGGGGATTTAGCTCAGTGGTGCCGCTGCCTGCCTCACAAACCGGAAGGTTCCGAGTTCCACCCCCGGTACCCAAACAAGCAAACAAACCCCAAACAATAAAAACAGTAAAAGTAACATAGAATGTTTGAAAATGGAACAAAGAAAAAAAATCAACCTTAAAATAAATTCAGTGCATTTCTGTGCAGCCTTTATGTAGTGTGTACTTTGTAACATTTTAACAACATAAAGTGCTACATTCTTTGAAATATGTATCATATGCTATAATAGGGATTAAAGAGAGGAAGTCCAGTCCACTTCCCATACTAAAAAAAGGGTAACCACTGTTGAGAACGGTTAGTAGCATGGGATAGGAGATTTTTTCTTTCCTTTTTTTTGCTTTTCCTGTTTATGTATTTTGGCATACTACGTTTAGCAGTTTGCTTGTTTTCATTTCTCAATGTGGCATGAACATGATTCCACTTAAATACATGCCGATTCATAGGATTTTTGTGAAATAATTTAATACTTGCAAAACACTTATAAATGAACTTCACTTCTAGAAAGCAATTGATAATTATTAGCTGTTATCCTTGTCAGTCTACTCTTTCAATTATTTTTAATGGATACGCAATATTCTATAGTTTAAATGTAGCATAGTTTATTTTTGTAACCACTTAAGTATTTTAAATTTTTCTATTAAATAATTCTTGCATAATTATATGGATTTTTTTGAAGGATAAATTTTAAGAAGTTAAATTCCCGTCAGACATTAAATATAGCTTCGTAGAATACTGTCAGCTATCCTCCAAAAAATGGAACAATTTATTATCTTTACTGTGTGGTGTGTGAGAGTTCATTTCTTCATATCCCTTCTTACTTGCTAGTATTTTGCACTTTTTATGGAGGTCCCAGTGTTTTGCTTTTTGCATTTTTTTTTGCGACAGGGTCTTGTTGTCCTGGAGCTCACCATCCTCCTGCCTCAGCCTTCTGAGTGCTGGGATTACAGGCTTGTGCCACCAAACCAGACTAAAGAAGGCCAAACCTGAGCAGAAAAAAAAAAGGAGCTTATTTTAAATATAGCACATGGTACTTTGTCCTTATAGTGGTAGTGGGGAAAAAAAAATCCTTGAAATTTGAGTAGAGCTGAGAAGTCTGTTTCCCCCTTAACTTTGTAATTCCTGAGAAGCTGTTGAATGTTTTGGGGAGAGGGGAGACTGATGAGAATTGTGCTTTAGGAAAACGGTCTTGCGGTGTAGCGTATGGTTCGGACGGGGGTATAGAAACAGGCTGACTTGAGAGTGTCTCATGAGTCTGGCGGACTGTTGAGGTGGGCTTTATGTTTGGACATGGACAGAATGCGAAACAACAGACAGATGTGGAGAGGAGGCAGACGCAAAGCAGGAGCGACGCAAAAGGGTCAGGAGCGCCGGAGGATGGAGGAGGATCTGTGGGACTTGTGAGGAAGCTGGGGTTTAAGAGGATGTCTGGAATCAAACCTTGAGAGTTTGGGGTTTCCAGTCTTGCTGATTCGAAGCATATTGACGGGCTATATTATCAGAGTAGGAGTCAGGTGCGAGAACTGGACTAGAAGAAACATGGATTCCATTTCAAACAAGTTGAGCGCGTTGTCACCCAACACAAATGCATACAGAGTTAAACATTTGAATCAAAGCATTGTGGAGGACATGGAAAGATAGATACTAAACTGTCATCTTAGAACCCGTAATCAAGGCTGAGGAAGTGATGTGATGATCCTGCGGGGAAATGGGTGAGGGAGGCGGGCAGTGGCGAGCTGAGGGCAAGAGTCCCGGGGACGGCTGACTTCATGGAACCACACTTAATATTGTCACAAAGACTGTTTCTAACGTTGGACTTGTTTCTAACTCAGTTGTCCTTCACTCTCTCCCAAAGCCCATTTTCACTTTTTCTTTCTACCACTGGTTCTCTTGTTCTCATTCGCGGCATGCTCATCCTGAGTCCTCTTTCCTCCGCGTACCTCGTTTACTGATCTGAGCTGTGCATAGGTGTAGTGATTAATTATTTTATATATTGGAGACAGTAACACCCCCTACAGCCCCTTGGATCACTGTGACAAATGCATACGAAGTCCCTGTCATGGTGCCTGATAGCTCGTAAGACTTTAATAATTTTTTGGTACTGGGGATCAAACTCGGATCCTTGCGCTTGTGAGGCAGGTGGCAGAAACCACTGAGTCAAATCCCCAGCCTAGTCCTTAATACTTGTTAGCACTATTATTAGTGTTTGTTTCCATACCTGTAAACTACTACCGCATTTCCCCGAAAAGAAGACCTAAGTGGAAAATATGCCCTAGCATGATTTTTTCAGAATGCTCAGAAAATACCCTCAAAATAAGCCCCAGGTAAGATCAGCAGTCACATGGACACATTGAGGACATCACTTGTGACACACAATGGAGGTATTGAATTATAAAATAATACTTTTAACATATAATTAAATATAAATAATATTATTGATACGAATACTTAAATGATAATATGTTATACTTAAGTATTTATAAATGTCCCAGCAGGGGCCTTTGGACAAGAAGTAAATGCTTCATGTAAACAGGTGAAGTTGAGACTTATTGCCAGATGACCAATCGAAGCACAGGCACAATGCACAAACAATGAGTGCACAGGATAATGGAATGGATGTGTTTGTGTCTAGTGTGAATCTTCACAATTCAGTGTGTCGTGTGTTGTAACCATGCACTACGATCGGGCTGCATGGAGAAGAAGTGCTCATTAAGGGGAGCTCTGTTGCTGGACGTGAGATATTGGGACCAGTAGTTCTACAGGAGGTGGAGTCACAAGAAATTCAGGCTGGAATTTGGGGTGTGGAGGGTTGTGATGATGTTTTGTATATGAATAAATGAGTAAATGTAGAGTTTTGTACATGAAAAAATAAGACATTCCCTGAAAATAAGCCCTATTGTGTCTTTTGGAGCAAAAATTCATATAAGACCTGTTCTTATTTTGGGGGAAATATGGCATAATGAAACACTATATTATTTTCCCATTTTGTTTTTATGTAACCTTGGGATGTCTGTCTCTCTGTCTACCTATCTTTCTGTGAGCTTCAATTTCCGTACCAATAAAAAATCTTTGCATGTTTCTTCCAAGAGTTTATACATGTAAAGAACTTACTGTATAGCTGAAATAGGCATTCAGTAAACATTTACATCATTGAAGTGTAGATTAATGGTATTTGCCTGGTTTCATCTCTGAGTTTTATGTCTTTAGAGAGCAGCTTTTTTAATAGCCCTAACTTTGATTTGAGGACAGGGTTATTGTGAGAGCCATATAGGATGATCAGATAAAACATGGATAACATGTAATAAAATTTTTCCTTTCATGATTTTCCTAGAACATAAATGAAGAAAATGGAATAAAATTACTTGTTGATGAAGCTGCAATTAGGGAAATCAGGATTAGATTATGGAATTTCCAATGGCTTTTTTCCCCCCAATGTTTTTCTCTACTTTCTCTTCCCTTTGTCTTGCTTTCACTCAAACTCTTAAAGTCTTTTCCAGAAGTCTTTTCAAGCATCTTACATCGTTAGATCTGACATCTCAAATTGGTAGTCAAGTGCAATTTTTTATGCTCTTTATTTTTTAAGACCTTTTCTGAAAATGTCATAACTCCAATTTTTAATGTAAAAAAAATCATTTTCTCTGCGCTTCCTGCTGTGAAGATAGAGTCTGAAACATTTTTATCTCAGCAAGTAGAAATACTTGACCTATTTTTCAATTTTCCTGTAATTTGCAATCCACCTATCAAAGTTAATTTAATTCTTCATGTGGAAGTTTTCTATCAAGGTGAAGTTAAGTTACTGGAAAGAAGGGGAGCAAATTCTCAAAATTATTTTAGAAGGTTTGAACAAATTAAATACAGATGAAAGAGATGTATGAAATCCCAGTTGTCTAACCATGATAGTGTTAAGAAATTAGCACATACTAGTGCTACGGAAAGTTAATAGAGATAACAAATATTGTCAATGACCATTTTATTGACTTTTTAAAAAGGCATTGTACTAGAGTATCTATTTTTACATCCATTCTTCCTGGAGCTTTAAAAGAAATATCTATATTGCTACTCATACTCTCATGAAATAGAGTCAACTTTCTGAATTAGGACTATTTAGATTTCAACACTTGTCATGATATGCCCACCCTCACAATGTGCCTTGTGAAATTTGTATTCTCCTTGCACCTGTTTACTTTGCATAGTCTTCTTTTAAGTCTGAAACAGTGTGGTTGAGTAAAAAGTAAATGGTTGTTGAAGTTAGTTTTAGGTTCTAAACCTAATGGTATATATGATTTATGATACATTCACTAGCCTCAGCTTCCCCATCTCTAACAAGAAGATAATATCTTGCTACTGACAGGATTATATCAGATGTGTTATCTAACTGCTAGATTGTCACCAAATGTTTGTTTCTTTTCCTCTTTCTCTCTGTACCCTTTCCTTCCTTTGTAGGTTAAAACTGTAAACCCTTTTTTTCTCATTGTCATAAAAATGTTACGGCCTTAAATGCATATTTTGTTCTTAGTCTTAGCTTTTCTGACTTTATGAATCTCTTTATCCTTCTATAGTTCTACCTACAACTTAGTTTTACACGGTACTGGGATTGAACCTAGAGCTGTTCTACCACTGAGCAATGTCCCCAGTCTTTTACTAATTTTTAAAAATTTGAGTTAGGGTCTAAATTGCCCAGGCTGGGCTGGAATTTTTAATCTTTCTACCTCCCCCTCTGAATAGCTAGGATTGTAGGTCTGTACACCCACCATGTCTGGCTAATTTTCTAAAACTCTTTCCACTTCTCTCTGCTACTCAACAGGTGAAGACTTGTTTCTACTGCTGTTTCCAGTCCCTCTAGATTTTTCATCACAGTGCATAGCCTACCAGGTATGCCCCAGGTCTTGGATAAAATGCTGATTTTACAAATATGCCTTGTCTACAAATTAGTTTCTAATGCAGCTTGGAACTTCAACTCCATTTTCTAACAGAAGCAACATTGTAAATGGTAGTTTTGTTCCTAGGACAAAACAACAACAACAACAACAAAAAGGCCTAGATATAAAAGCACATTTATCTCATAAATTAATTGCAATACTTTGTACTTAATCAACATAAATTAATGCCATTGTAATTCTTGTAATAAAATAAATGAAAATAATATTCAGTAAGAAGTAGTTGTCTACCTTGATCATTGTTTGTAGAGTGTAGCTGATAGAAATCTTGAAAGGAGCCTTCAAGTGCTTTAAGAATGACAGCTTAAATGTACAGTAAAACCTTGGTTTGCTAGCATAATACATTATGGAAACATGCTTGTAATCCAAAATACTTGAATATCAAAGTGAATTTCCACATAAATAATGGAAACTCCGATGACGTGTTCCACAACCCAAAAATGTTCATATAAAAATGGTTACAATATTGTAATATAATACAAGTGATGAAACAACAAAATATAAAGAAAGATAAACAAATTAACCTGCATTTGCCTTTGAAGACCTTCATGGCTCATGTGAGGGAGATGAGAGAGGAGGGTTATTGTGTAGGATGACTTTCACTACACTAATGGAATCACTGCTAACTATTGGCTCAATGGAATCTTTGTGTCGTGTGTGTGTGTGTGTGTGTGTGTGTGTGTGTGTGTGTGTGTGTGTGTGTGTGTGTGTGTGTGTGTGTGTGTGCATTTTTAACAAGGAACCTATCCAATGACACTTTTGCCTCCTTTTGAGGATTACATGGAAATGTGACTTTGCATTGTTGTTAAATATATTCATTACTGGGGGCCAGAGGTTTAGCTCAGTGGTGTTGCCACTTGCCTTGCAGGTGCAAGGTCCTGAGTTCGATCCCCAGTACCAAAATATGTATGTATATATTCATTACTCACACTGCTATAGTCTTATTTTGGTGTTGCTTTTTTACAAAATTTTGCATTGTTTCCCACATTTTATACATCTCCCTAATCTCATTTGAAGTGAGGGATTCCTCTGCCTTTTTCTTCTCCTCCTCTGCAGATGAAATTCTTCCATAACTTCTTGCTGTTGGGAGATGATCACCCACAATTAAAATGATCACCACATTAAAATTTATTAGAAATCTTTGCTTGTCTTGTGGAACACTCGCAGAACAAGTTACTTGAGATTCAAGATATTACTGTAGTTAATAAAAAAAAATCTTTCACTAAGATCACTGTGAGAATGATAACTTATTGGCATTATTTATAGTTTTTGCTTTAGCTCACAAATAGAAGAGAATAAGGCATTTACATTGGATATATCCAGCTCCTATCTTCAAAAATCCTCTGTGTTGTATAGATTGTTCATTCTCTGGAAACTTCACTTTTTTACACTTGATATTAGCCAAAAGGCTGAGAAGTGATGGAAACTTTACTTTTTTAAACTGAAATCTTTGTTGCTTCTAATTTAGAACTTAATTCAAGGGTTAAATTTAACAGTCTACATATGCCAAAAATGGTTATCAGACTGCTGGTTAAGATCTTTTGGTAGGTTTTGAAATAACAATTTAGTAGGATATAACCTGCATAAAATAAACAAACAAAAAAGCAAGGGACAGAAAATACATGGATTTGTAATGTGATCTTTTGAAATGTTTATTGGGTTATAATGTAAAACTTGAATTTTGGCTGTGGTATAAAAATTTTGCTATATATAGCAAAAAGCCCCTAAAAACAAAAACAAAAAACCCCAATAAAACAAAATAAATCCTTTACCAAATTATTTAGATACTTGATAGTGAACTATTTTGGTTGTTTCGTAGTTCATTCTTCATAAATAATAAGATTTCATTGCCTCATGCCAGCGCATCAGTTACAACTCTTAGTACATGCCTACACTTGCAGCTTGGGTGAGACAAAGTGCATGTTACTGGGCTGAGTTCCCATAGTGTGTGTGTACCTGCCTGTTAACTTTCGAATTCTTTTTGTGGGTAACAAGAACTGCAACTTGATGTAATATAATTGGGCTGGATTAGTCAGTTGCTAGTTTAATTATCTGACCTTTCTTTTGCCCTGAGAATTAAACTCAGCTCTGACTTTTTTTTTTTTTTTTTTGGCGGTGCTAGGGATGGAACTCAGGCGCGATGCCACTGAACTAATTCCCGGGCCTCTGACATGGTTTTAACATAAATGTTCCTTCCATTTTTTCTTATTCTTAAATGTTCTTGGTGTCATACAATGAAAAGCCAGTTAATGCCCAATTAATTAAAAAGGTTGAGAAATTTTGTTTAACACATACTCCGTTATCTAATGACTCTCACATCTAAATATTTTTCAATTTCATTTTATTTGAGTTTCACTTTGTTGTAATAAATATATTTTTCTTATTAGTATCTCTTACTTCTGTGGCCCAGGATCACAGTAATAATTACATTTTCATCTAAGAACAAGAAATTCATATTTACATAACAATAATGCACTTGTTTTGAGGCCTGATCTTTATGTGAGATACATATAGTGTAAGCAGTCATTATACCCTTTTGCTAAGTGCCTGTCTTTCAGACCAAAAAGAAAACTATAAAACTAACATCTCATTAGCTTTGGGAATATTTCAGTTAGAGAATCAAGGTGATCTTATTTAATCTTTTAAACTATGGATCTGTCTTCATACTGAGCTGACAAAATATAAGCTATGGTTCCTTTAATTTTATCTTCTCTATAATATGCATGTCAGAATGAGAATAGTTACAATTTAAAAAAATGATACATAATTGGAGTTTTTCCTATGCTTAAAATATAACCTCATAGTATAATAACTTATTATTAACACTCCATAATTTTAGCCTACATGTTTCCATGAATAACTCCTGTTTGCCTTCCTATCATATTTATGTTAACTTGTTGATGTAGATTGGCTAGAGAATTTAAAAAGTTGTTCCTTAGACCATTCACCAGAAAACTAACATTAGCTCTTGTAAAGAAAGTACAACTTTGTCTTGAGCAGTCAGTATTTGGCAAAGGATAAAGAGGTTGATGTTGCTTCCTTTGCTGACCTTGTTTGTTGTATTTGCTTAGGGAATGACAGGTGTTATCTTAGTCACATTCCCTTCCGGTTTCATGTTTCATCTTCAAATTATTCCCAATATGCTTTTCCAATTAGCTTTTCTAAAATCAAAGGGTTTTAGAGTTGAAGGTGTCCTTGAATTTCTTCTAACTTACTTGTTAGGTTTTTCAAGTGATGAAACTGAGTCTTAGAGAAATCAGACGTCTTGGTTCATGTTATTCAGATGTTTGGTACATCAAGACTTAGTTTCCACTTTGACCTTACAGGAAGTCAGTGCCAAATACGTATTTGCTAAGCTGAACTAATTCTTTGCAGTATAACATTCTTCAGATGAGTGGCACATCGTTGCATTTAGTCTTTATAATAATTTGGCCAAGGTCACATAGTTTGATTGAACTATAACCATGATCTTCCTGGGTGCACCCATTTCTTACAGCAAGTCTGCCCAAGAAAAGGGCTTGGAAACTAGACTTTAATGGAAAATTCTCCCACTGCCCTGCTTTTTAGTAATCATTTTCTTAAATATTTTGTTTCTTCTAGTAACCAACCGTTTTCAAAGTTACCTTTTCCTTTGGGTCTACAGAGAAACATTGTACTTCTTTTATGGCATAATGTTTTCTTTAAAGAATCTCTTGGTACAAATTTTCAATGATGAATGTCATTATATTGTATACCTAAAATGTACCCATAAAATTAATAAAAAAAAAAGAAGCTCATGATAGGTTCCCTTTTTTTCCCTCACCTTTGAATGAAAAGGATTTTACCTGCTGTCTAGCTCCGATGTTTGATAAGATAGAGGTATATAATACTGTCAGTCCTAAACTGTCTACTTGGTGCTCCTGATACAAGGTGCAAAGCTTGTTAATGTGTGTATCCCTCAGCATAAGTTTTGGTTTAGCAGGAATTCCTGTAGTTCAGCTATAGTTGGGTATGAAGTCTGTTTACATAACAGTGGAGTTCTGCTTTTGCTGCAGCCCCAAAATTATAATAAGTCATACTTTCATCTTTATTTCTGTCAGAATGCTTTTCATTTTGCTTGAGAATTCTTCTATGACTTGTGTGTTATTTAGAAGTGTGTTGTTTAATCGTCAAGTATTTTAGGATTTCCCAGACACTTTTTTGTTACAGGTTTCCAGTATTAATTACATTTTGGTCTAAGAGCAGATGTTGTTGATTTCTATTTTTTTAAAAAAATTATTGGGCTGGGGATTTAGCTCAGTGGTTCCTCCACCTACCTTGCAAGTGCAAGGTCCCAAGTTCGATTCCCAGTCCAAAAAAAAAAAAGAAAAGTTGCTAAGGCTCATTTTATGGCAGAGAATATGGGTTATCTTGGTGACTATTCCATGTGAGTTTGAGAAGAATATGTATTCCTCAGGTTATTGAATAAAATAATCTATGTCCATTATGTTCTGTTGAGTGATGATGTTGTTGAAGTCATCTTTGATCTGCTGGGCATAGTGTTGCATGCCTGTAATCCCAGCACTAAGGAGGCTGAGACAGGAGCATTGTGGTGAGTTTGAGACCAGCGAGCCTGGACTACACAATGAGTTCAAGGGCAAACTGAACTGCATAGTGAGACCCTGTCTCAAAACAAAATGAAAAATAACTCATCTTCATCCTTACTGATTTTCTGCTTGCTGTATTTGTCCATTTCTGACAGAAGAGTGCTGAAGTCTCCTACTGTAATAGAGATGTTGAAACCTCTGACTGTAATAATGGATCATTTCTTTTTACTTGTATATCTACTAGATTTTGTCTAATATATTTTTATGCCATGTTGTTAAGTACCTACACATTCCAGATTATTATGTCATTTGGGAGAATTGATCTCATTATTATGTAAAGTTCTGTTTTTCCCTGATAACTTTCCCTAGTTTGAAGTCTGCTCTGTTGGAATTAATATAGCTACTTTTGCTATCTTTTGATCCGTATTGATAGTGTATTGATTAATGAGACAGTGTTAATATCCAGAATATATAAAGAACTCAGCAATAATGAAAACTGAAGTAAATCAGTTAAGGGGGTGAATGATCTAAATAGACACTTCACAAAAGAAGTACAAATAGCCAATAAGTATATGAAAAGTGTTTGATAATATCATTAGCCATAGGGGAATGTAAATCAAAATTATAGTGTACACCATCTTATTCCAGTTAAAATGTCTATTAAAAACACAAAAACAACAATAAAACAAAACCACAAATGCTGGTGAGCATGTGGAGAAAAATACTCATACTTGGTTGGTGGGTATATACATTAGTATAGCTGCTGAAGAAAGCAGTTTGGATATTTTTCAAAAAACTAAAAAAAATAGAACTTGATTCAGTTATTCCACTCCTGGCTGTATATCCAAAGGAAATGATGTCATCATACAGAAGACATACTTGCGTGTCCATGTTTATTGTGACACTATTCACAATAGCTAAGGTAGTGGCTTCCATAGAGGTGCCTGTCAGCTGATGAATGAATAAGTACGGTGCTGTATATAAACAAAACAGAGTATTATTCAGTCATAAAGGAGAGTGAAATCCTGTCATTTATTGTGGGATGGATGGAACTGGAAGGCTTCACATAAAAATGAAATAAGCTCAACAAGAATGACAAGTATTGCATGTTCTCTCATATTTGGAAAATAAAAAAAAAAAAAAAGGAGGCCACCTGAAGTTGAATGGTGACTGCTAGGGACTGTGACAGGTGCCATCAGGGGAAGTGAGGTGGGTAGTGAGGAAGAAGGGTGGATAAATATGATGAACGTACACTGTGGGCATATATGGAACTATGGGTATGCACAATTAATATATGTTAACTAAAAAAGGTAAGAAGAGAAAAAGAAAGTGACAGACTATATCAGTCAGGGTTCTTTAGATTACCAGCACCAAATAGGATTTATGTATGTATTTCTTATGAGAATTGCTTCGTGTGATTACGGAAGCTGAGAAGTCCCACAATTTGCTGTCTCCAAGCTGGAGAAGCAGGAAAGCTGGTGGTATAAAGCAATCTGAGTTCGAAGGCCTAAGAACTGAGGGGAGGGAGTGAGGATGCAGCTCCAGGTCAGGTCTGAGGCCTGAGAATGGGACCTGGAGGGAACGGGACTGTGGCCTGGTGTCCGAAGACCTTCCACTCAGTACCACCTTGTAACACATCCCTGTCAAACTGTTTATATTGGATAGTTTATTATTTCCCTAACATACTAATTAAAGTTATCTTTTATTATCTTTCTTGTCAGACTCTGGGGCTGTATCTTTGTTTCATTAAAATAACTTTGAAAGGACAGACTTAGTTTCCTTCCTTTCCTTGTTTTTCAGGTAAGGAAGTGGAAACTTAAGTGATTTGTCCAAAGTCTCAGAGCTGGTCCTTGGCAGAGCTGAGATTTAAATCCAGGTCAGACTTCACCTACCATGATCTTTTTATTTTATGTTTTGAGACTATGGATAGCTGAGCATTGAAAGCAAGTGGTTACCTAGAACTACTTGGTGTTATGAAAGCTGTTTTATTTTAATCTGTATTTGTTATTTTAATCTATATTTTAATTTTGTTTTAGATCTGAGGATGATGCACTTTTAATCTTCTTTTTGAGATGGCAGTTCCAGGATTTACCCTTGGTGCCTTCGTGTTCCTGTTGCACGTTAGTTCGGTGGCCAGTTACCCCAATGGAAAAGTAACACAGTCATGCCATCGAATGATTCCTAAACATGGTCATAGCCCACGGCCTGAGCCAACTCACCACATGGCCCTGAGTCAGACGACGTTCAGACCTGGAGATCAAATTGAAGGTACTGTGCTGGGGATAATTATTTCCAGTTTGAGTTCCACACTTTTACTGTTTATTGCATTTTTATTACTGGATTATTTCATTTTAATCTGTTTATTTGTTTTTGTAAGATACCATAATCTTATATTTCTCATTTTTTGGTTTACTACAGATGACCATATTACTGATGTAGTGTATCTATTCCCTATTCAGAATGGGTTTTAGGATTTTTTTGTCATTATTTAATATATAGTAATAGTACTATTATCTTTGAAGGAGAAAATAAATTTCTTTTGTCTTGTTTAAAATATAATTAACCCTTGTCTTTCCTGAAATAGTGTTTCCTTGATTCTATTGGCAAAATGTAGGCAAACTGTTAAAAATGTTTATTACAAGCTGGTGCAGTGGCACATGCCTGTAATCCTAGTGTTTTGGGACACTAAGGCCGGAAGATCTCAAGTTCAACTCCTGCCTGGACAATTTAACAAAAACCTGTTTCAAAATAAGTGAAAAGTGGCCTGGGGTTTTAGCTCAGTAGTAGAACATCCTTGGGTTTGATCTGTAGTACTACCGAAAAGAGGAAAAGTACCTGTAACATCAGTTTGCAAACTCTATTTTTCTATAGTTCTAGAAATACGAGACGTTAATAAGTGTTCTTTAACAAAAAGGTATATGGAGAAAGAGGTTTAGAACACTCTGTATGTTATACATAATGTATCTCCTAGAATTTCACACTGCACAGTAGAATATTAAAGACACTAGGAGATTTGTAATAAACAAGTATTCACTTTCATCTAGCATTTTTGAGGCTAATTCAGCCCCACAAATGCCCATTGGCTGTCACCTGTGTTTTTCCCTCTTGGGGCTCGGCATTAGCGTCTCCTAGACCGAATGTTCTATGGAGCACAATTTAGACATTCTTTGTCTATGAATGATTTCTACTCTTTTCTTTCCAAGAGTCATTTTGCACACATCTACTTGTTTCTAACTATGATGTGCCTTCTGTCTTTGTGGGGTATTCCTAAATCTGTTAACCTGTCTTTTTATCCGTTTCGTAGTTACTTTATCAGGACAACCTTTTAAAGGCTTTCTTGTAGAAGCTCGCAATGCTGAAGATTTGGATGGCCCTCCCGTTGGCTCTTTCATGTTGATTGACCATGAGGTGTCACAACTTCTGACTTGTGATGATATACAGGTTTGTGTTTAGCTTGTGATTAACTTCTGTCAACTTCCTTGGGGCCTTTTCACTACGAGAAGTGAAATGTGGTGGTTGTTACAGTGACATTACCCAGACATGACATTTATACAGATTCACAGTGATCGTACTTTTCCTTTAATTTATGTGAAATTTGTGTTTTCACATCACCATTCTAGGGAAGGTAGGGTATAGGCCTGAAGAGTTTATAGTTTGTGATATTTCAGATCAGATTAACCCTTATATTGATTTTTGAAGAATTTCAATATTGAAAATAGAGTTCTACAGTGGGACAGAGGCCTAATTTCAGTCATTTATTCATTTAATAAACGTATAATTTATGAGGAGCAAGGGATATGGTGACAAACAAGACTTACTCTTTTTCTTTGAAGAACTCATAGCCTTACACATCAGTGTGACACATGGACGTAGGAAGTATGATACAAAAGTAGACATGTGGTCACAGGACACAAGTAGAAGAGTACAGTAGGGTAGTGTGTACACAGGCTACATAGGGAGAGCAGTAGAAGGAGCCACCCACAGAATGGAGGAAACTAAGACAGCTTCTTGGACATGATCTCTAATCTGGGCTTTGAAGAATGTGTAGGAGTTTACCAGGTAAAAGAAATTGCTCAAAAGAAAGGACTTACTAAAATATCATGCTGCATATTTGGAAGCAGGAAGTTTTTCTTTTGAGGAGCTGTGTCTGCATTTTATTTGTGTCTATTAATGGAAGAAATATAAATTTATGGTGTAAATGAAATAATGACCTGGTTCTATTAATATTAACACACTCAGTATTCATGACTCCCTTCGGTTCTTAAATTTCTGATGTTTCCAGTTTATTCAGAGTTAACTGCTGGTATTTTGTCACCCAACCCACGTGTATTTATTGAGTATGTGAGTTCTTGTGCTAGGCAAAATAGTTTTTATCAGAATGCATGGCCATGAAACCATGTCTTACTTTGCAAAATGATAGTAGTTCCAGCTTTGCTGAGTTGTTGATTGCACGAATGGTAGTTCTTTTTCATTTTATTTCAGGGATCAGCTGTGAGTCACACAAGTTCATCCAACAAAACAGAAATTAAAGTCTATTGGAAGGCTCCAAGCAGTGCCCCAAATCACATACGGTTTCTGTGAGTAGAAGGCTTTACATCTCTGTAACTAATATAATTGTGGCTACAGTGGTTTGTGGAATTCTGCATGCTATTGGAGTTTCTTCTGTCTAGGAGACTTTTGGCCTAATAATGACACCAGCTTACTGATGTAAGAGTTTGTTTTGCATTTTTGTTGGCTTGTTCCACCACAGGACATAGCCAGCACCTCGCCCAGAGCTTGGTACCTAAGAGGGACTTAATAGTCACTTGTGAAGTATTACCTTACCGTAAAACACATAAAGCCATCAGTTAATACTATGTGGTATATGGAGCAATACTTTTTAAAATAGTGGCTCCTTTCAGTATGAAAATATGAATCAAATATAGTTCTGAAGTTTGGATGATTTTTTTGAATTGTTACAACTTGCAGATTAGATTGTTAGAAACATAACCAGCCTGCCTCTGAGAAATATGAAACTCAGAAGAATTAAAGTAGCGCTTCTTCCTTCTTCCTCTGTGCAGGAGAAATGGAAGGTCATAAAGCCGTATAGTGATTCCTGAGTGGTATTATGGACATATATTTGAAGGAATTGTTGCTATCCTGCCTGACATGTCTCTGTTTTTGACTATGTACACAGCTGCCCAGTACAAGCAACAGCTTTGTACCTATGTGTTCGATGGAGTGTTAAAAAGGGACTGCGACCCAGTGAGAGCTCACAGTAACTTATGCAATTGCTTTTGAGCTATTTGCTGTAGCTGCCTGCCACATGATCCCTTTGGAAGAATGTGAATAGCATACTACGAAATGAGTAATACGTTCTTTATGCATCAGGAAAAGAAATCTCTGCAATGTAGCCTCTGAATCTGATACTTGCAGCTGCCATTAATATGTCTAAAGAACGGAAAAGCCAGAGAAGAGAGAAAATAATAAAAGCCAGAAAAGGAGAGAGCAATAAAAGTTCTTATAGTGATAGGATAGAAGACAATCATTAGAGATTTGTTTCAGAGAAGTTGTGTGCTCCTAATTCATCTCTCCTACCTTTTTTCCTTTAACAGTTAGATTTTATTATGATGAGACACAATTAAGGTTTTGTCTAATCTCACTATGTCTGCATTTCAGAGCCACAGTTGTTAAGAATTATAAAATCTACTGGGTGAAGATTCCTAGTCAGATAATTTCACAACCAAATGTACTTCCTTTTACAACACCAAAAGCTACAACAGCCCCCTCGTCAACTTCACCTCCAATCTCCCATTCAACCAAACCAGTAAGTCACATTTTTATAGCTTTACCAAATGCAATCTGAAATAATAGCTTTCTTGGAAAAATTGTTGTTCTCTGCATGGTAAAGTGCATCAAGATGTGGCTATAATATTCACCTCTAGTGTATATTAGCAGTGGATATATTTTCATTTGGAAACAAATTTCAGGAAGTCTTTCCCTTGCTTCTTTCCTCATGGCTCAGCATCAAACATGGAGAAGGAACTTAAGCCTGCCTGTCTTCCTTCCTTCCTTCCTCCCTTCCTCCTTTCCTCCCTCCTTTACTTCCTTCCTTCCTTCCTTCCACTGGGGATTGAACTCAGGTCCTTGTGCTTCTGAGACAGGTGTGGTGTCACTGACCTAAATCCCCAGCCTTAGATCTTATTTCTTAAAGGTCAAAGACTAGTGAGGAGTTCTGTATGTTGGACAACAGAAGATGTCTTGCAAGGTCTTCAGCTAGAATTCCATTTAGGGCCTCTGATTAAAAAAAATTATGATTGAAAAACATCTTGGAAAGAGTAGCACATATTAGAAATATTAGGAAGAGGCATTTTACCAAAGGAAATTGTGATAAATTAGACTTCGATTCAGAAGTGGCTCTGACAGTGTTGACACAGGTGGTTAGAGTTTGACAAACACACTTGGGCCTGAATACTAACTTGTCCACTTTCTGTGGGTCTTTAGAGAAGTCTCAGTTTTCAATCTGTTTCTTCACTTATGAGACACAATAAAATCTTGCTTTAGTATCACTATGAGAATTAAAATAATGAATATGTTTTCTAGCTGTGCCTTGCACTTAATATTTAGTAAACAGTTCCTTTTCTTTTTCCTCTCCTTTTTTGTTGTTGTTGTTCTCATGTAGAACAAGTAAAGCACTTTATTCCTATGTAATATTAGTCTTCACCTTTCTTCTCTTCTGCATTTTAAAGTATATATAGAACATTATTTTAGTTATGCTTATTATGAATGTTGTACTCTTATTGACCATACAATTATATCTCTTATTTGTAATAGCTTTCACTTTAGTCTCAATGCTTTTTATTTAACAGCTGCTTTAGGGGAATAGTTCGTACCTCAGCTTCCTACTAGGAATCTGTTGACAATGTTTTCGTCATTCCATGTAGTTGATAAAAGGGATATGTTCTTTTCAGAGCTTTTACTGTATCTCTGTGCCAGGTTTATATTCTGATAGGGAATTTTGTTCAGAGTCATAGGATTGTAGCATTTTTTAGATTAGCATTTTTATTGTAGTCATAGGATTTTAGGATTTTTTTAGAGCTAGAAGAGAACTTAGGGTCTCTTTTGTTTAGTTTTCCTCTTGAATATTTGAAGGTAAAGGGACACTAGAGTGTTAAGTTCTTTGGAAAATGTGGTGGAGTAAAGGAGAGAGCAGAGAACAAAATTATGTTCCTAATTCCTAGTGGCTTGTTCTCTTCACCCTACTATGATTCGTCGTTACATTCTTATTAAATCTAGTTATGTAAAACTTTTGTGGTACTGGGGATCGAACTTGGGCCCTTGTGCTTGCAAGGCAGGCTGTGGAACCACTAAGCCAAATCCCTGGCAGCTAGTTATGTAAAGTTAACGTTTAGCTTTTTTCTGAAATGTACTTTGGCTGCCCATTCCAACAAAGTCTGCTTGCTGCTCTGCCAAATTGTAGAGCTGATGTGTTTTTGAGACTTCCCCTTGTATGTAAGGCAGGCGGCAGAACCACTGAGCTAAATCCCTCCCTGTCCCCTTGTATGTATAACAAGAAGCTCTGGGTTAAATCATTACAGATCTTTGCCTGTTCCTCCCCTCACTAAATTATTACTGCTGTTTGGAATAATGATATTAATTGGGGTAACTTTTTCTTGTGTTACTTTAGTGTAAAATTTGAACTTGAATTTTAAAAGCAGAGTCCAAGAACTAAATATAAAGACCTGACAAAGATTTGGTTAGTTTTGAAAATACCATCTTTGAAAACTAGAGACTACTTGTTAGGCAAGATTGTTAATGTGAATATAATCTCTAAGAAGTTTCTCAAACTTTGGCAGAAACTTTGCTGCAGATATGTTCCGGAGTATGCTTAATGTGAGATGCTTTGTGTATTAAAGGGACTTCAGTGCTCTCGTACCACTGCAGGCCAACTGGGATCCAATTTTCTAAATTTTAATTAAAATTAATTAAGTTCAAAAGTTCACTGTCTACTTCTGATCCTGATCACTTCTAATTTGGAATGTGTCTTCTGTTCTCTTTTTTTAATCCTTATGATGGAAAGGTTTTCTCATTAAAACCTATCATTGAATGTAGTGACTCTTCTGTGATTGACAGTGAACTTGATCTGCTTGCTCAATAATTAAGATATTTTTCTCCATGTCATTTTTCTAGTTCAGTGCTTCAGGCTGTGGGAACAAGAAGTTCTGTATCAGGAGTCCTTTGAACTGTGACCCAGAGAAGCAGCATGCCTGTATCTTCTTGTCCTTCACGAGAGATGACCAGTCAGTGGCGGTGGAAATGAGCGGTCCTAGCCAAGGCTATTTATCTTTTGCATTTTCTCATGACCGATGGATGGTTTGTACCTCTCACTTACGTATGTAGTAATCAAAGCAGTGGAGTGAGCTCTAATCAATACTAGATTAGCTGTTTCTTCCCCAGTCAAATTATCATACTTAATGGTGGAATGGGAAAGGAGAAACTAATTTAGAACAGGTTCAAAGTGAAATGGCTGTGTTTTATAATTTTAATTTTACCAGTTGGGCAATTATGTACCTCTGAGAACAGGCTGTCCTACGAGAGTTGGAAAGGCCATCTTATTTCCAGTAGGTTTGCCCCTGTGTGTCCTCTTTTTGTGACGAAGCAGGAAGTGCAGTTAAATTTGCTCTTCATAAGATGTTGTTGTTTGTGATGCTTTCCAAGCCACAGTTGTTTACACGAGTGGCAGACCTGAAATGTATACCCCTCCTCTTGGTGGCCCCGTTGTAGTAGTCATCGTGCATTTCCCTCCCAGAGAATCAACTGTGTGTGTGCAGGTAAAGTGCAGTTGTTACCAGCAGCTCCATTGTCTGTTCTACAGCAGACAGCCTTTACTTCAGCAGAGTCTCCCACTCCCTGAGCAGTGCTGGATGGATTCAGTGGTTCTGCGGGTGGCAGCCTCGTGCTAATGGTGTGGAAGGGCAGTGCTGCATGGGCATCCTGACTTCCCAGGGAGAAGCAAGAAGAGTCCTGTGGCCAGGACACGTACAAGTCCTGTACAAGCAGAGCTACGAGCGTGTGTGTGTGTGTGTGTGTGTGTGGTGAGGAGTAGCCACCAACGGGGAAAGTTCCTTATTTTCATTTTACCAAAGGCAGAGAACCTTTTGAGAGTTTTTTCTATCAGAATTTAAAATTCACACCACTGCTTTAGAGAATCGTATTTCAAAAACAGACAAGGGACTCTGAGATGGGTCTGTAACTGAAGCTTTTTCTAAAAGTACGCGCCGATTACATTTGTCCTGGTACTCTGTCACAAGTATTCTTGGAAGCCAGCTGTAAGTTTTTTAGGGAGATGGCATTGGTGTCCGTATATATGCATATATGTATATATGTATGACTCAAAGTACTAGAATGCACTGGCTATCATCTTTCATGAAACAGCAGACATACCTTACATCTTCGAGATACAAGTATGTCATGTGGTTTTGAAGATAAGAAATTATTAATCTTTCCTCTTCAAAGTTGCTTTTACGGGAAGTTTTTACACTTACAGAAAATAATGCTGCAGTTTTTTCAGACATTTTTCTCTACTTCCCTTCATAATTGGCCTCAGATCTGTGGCCTCTTCTTTGCAGTATTCTCAGCACTGGCAAAATGAATCAAGTTTGGTGCACAAGATGGATCATAAGAGTGGGTAAAAAAATCAAGCTATAACAAAAGTGAATGTGATAAGATTGGCTATGAAGGAAATTCTGAAAATGAGTCCAAAAACGATGAAAAGGCCTAGTGGAATAAACATAATTTCATTAGGGTTCGTCTCTTGAGATGTAGCACTCATTTAAATATATACTTGGGTAGGTTAAAAAACGAAACTTAGTCCAGACGCTTCGTAGCCCCAATTCATGCTATAATAAACTTGCATATTCTTTTTACTGGTCGCATGAGGTCTGTAAGCAGAGGGAAGGACGTCATTATTGTGTTGAGTGTGGGGAGGGACAGTTGACAGGCCAGTTATTTCTGTTCTAAATTGTAGAGATAGATGGCACAAAAGCGTTTATCTATAATTCAAGATATGTTTATCTTACTTAGAAATCTTATCTAGGTCTAGTGTGGGACTCATTAAAGATGTTTACAAAAAGAGACATAATTATGCAGGTGCAGTTGATTTGCACAGTAATCCTGTTTAATGATTAAAATCATCTGTACACCTGTGCCTAAATTGGTGGAAGTGAATCATCTTCAAAATATATTTCAAAGTAGTTATTTCTATTTTAGGTTGTTATCTTTAAATTTTTAAGGGACTTTTTATGAACTATGTTTTTTGAGTAGATAATATAGATTTAGATATTGAAGATAATTGATGTCATGAATACAGGTGGAAAAACCTAAAAAATTCGGCGTGTCGCTGGGCTGATGGTGCACACCTATCATCCCAGCACTGAGGAGGCTGAGGCAGGACTGTGGGTGTGAGGTCAACTTGGGTTACATAGCAAGGTGGAGGCTGGCTTGAACTATATAGTGAAAGAAAATTAAACCCCCCCCCCCACCAACTGGCTTGTAAATTTATGATAGCAACTGTTTTGGTGTTAGACCTTTTCACAAAAATTGACGAAAAGTTTAGTTTTCCATATTTTTTGCTAACAGTACCTGGCTAATCTCTGGATTTTAATTGAATTTCAAAGTACATGTATCTTCCTTATCTGAGATATTTTGCTAAATTATGCAGTGTATCAAGCATACAGATTATTAGCTTCTCCTTTCTCTGCGGAGTCTGTACTTAGACTTAGTACCTCTCACTATGCACTTAGAGCATGGATCACTTCTGTGACCCCAGATGGGCTGGGGACCCCCTGCCCGAGTAAGCAAGCAGTCTTCAGTGGCTACCAGCTGGCAGTCCTCTAGCTCAATTCAATTCAGACACCCCATACCTGGAGATAGTGCTAAATTCTACAGTTTGAGGCCTCAGTCCCTAAGGCTGCTCTTCCGCCCTACTCTAGGGGGCGATCACAAGCCCCAGGTTATTTCACTTGTGCTCTGACTTCATTATCTATGTACTAGGGTTCCCAACACCCTCTCTGAATATGCCAGATTTGCGAGAGCCATTTACAGAACTCAAGGAAACACTTAAGTTTACTTGTTTATTATAAATGATGTTGCAGAAGATACAGATGAAGATGTGTACATCGTTAGGTAGTGGGAGAAGGAGCATGGAGCACCCAGGCCCTCTCTGGGCAGTCACCATGCAGGATCCTCCACGTGTGCAGCTGTCCCAAAGCTCTATGAACCCCGTCCTTTTAGGTTTTTATGGTGGCTTCATATAGGCATGATTGATTACATGTCTGACCATCGGTGATCAATTTAACCTTAAGCCCCTCTTTCCTTCTCAGACATTGGGGAGTGGGGTGCAAAGCCCAACTCACTTATTTCAGTAGCTACCTTCGGGCTACAAAGTGACCAGAGATTCCCAGGAATTTAGGAGTTGTATGCCAGGAGAAAGGAATGAAGACCAAATCCGTATTTTGCATTACACTTGCCCTGTAGCATGTAGTTGCACATATAATGTCATTGGGTAAATTCTAGGGTATCCCCAGTACTGACCTCCCTTGGACTCCGGACTGTAGGTTGCACCTGCTGGTTGGTCTTTTCCAGATAAGTGTTCCTGGACAACACAAATCAGTATTTATAAAACCAGACTTATCTTCCCTCAGTGAACACCTAAAAGCCTTCGCCTAAATACCTTCATCTTTCTATGTCAGTCTGTATCTCTTTCTTGATTTATCTGGTGTCTTTGAGTACTCATTTTTTCTTCCTGAATTATTTGAAAGTAAGTTGTGAATATCAGAACATTTCATCTTACATTTTCAGCATATCTCTCCTAAGAACAAAGACATTCTCCTCTACTTATCACAAATTTCTTTATTCCACTGAGGCAACTTAAAAGCGATACATAATTTTATGTAATATATAGTCTATATTCCAGTTTACTTTACTGTCCCAGTAAAATTTCTTTAAAGGCTTATAAAAATTCTTTTAATGAGGCAGGTTCTCACTGTGTAGTTCAGATTAGCCTCGAGCTCACTGGGTAGCTCAGATGTCCTCAAACTCATGGTGATCCTCCTGCCTCAGCCTTCTGAGTGCTGTGATTACAGTTGTGTGTCACCATGCCTAGCTAGCTGTTTTTTAAATTTATTTTTTCTCTTTGTTTTCTCAGACAGGCTCTCACTATGTAATTTAGGCTGGCCTTGAACTCACTATGTGGCCCAGGCTGGCCTCAAACTCACAGTGATCCTCCTCCTCAGCCTTATCCTGCCTCAGCCTCATGAGTGCTGGGATTATGGTATGCACCACTGTGCTTGTGTGTGTGTGTGTGTGTGTGTGTGTGTGTGTGTGTGTTTTTAAATTTTTGATCCACAATCCCTTGTCACTTAGTGGAGTTAGTGGGTATATCTCGTTGATCTTTTTTGTATTAGAACAGTCACCCTACTTTTTTTCTTGATTTTTTTTTTTTTTCCTTTTAGGCCAGTGGTTTTGTGCAATTTTCTAAAATTTATACTTAGTTCACATGAAGGTTTTTGGCACAATTACAATGTAATTGTTGTTTCCAAATCAGTGCATCATATCAAAAGGTGCAGATGGTCAAGTTGTTCCATTATTGCTGAGGCTGTGTTCCATCACTGGTGTCTTTCATATTTCTCCATTGTGTAGGTATCTTTTCCCATTGTAATTAATAAATAATGGGTGGGACAGTACTTTGAGTGTGTGAGTAGTCTGCTCTCCAGGAATCTATTGCCAAATAGTTTTAGCATTTATTGATGCTTTTGCTGTATCATTTGTTAACATTTGTGATTGTAAAATGGTGATTTTTCTAGCTTATTTATTAGCTGACATTCTTCTGGAAAGAGCTTTTTCTCTGTACCTCCTTCCCTTTCAGGTAACACTATAGACTGATTCCTTTGTTCATTCTGCTAGAGTTCATTATTGCCGTCTTCTTTTGCATGGTTTTATTGACCGATATTTGATTACCGGAAGCCCTTTCAAGCTGGCTTCTGTGCCCTTCTGATGTATCTCCATTAGTTTTTGAGGTGTCCTTGTTTCCTGGTGCCAGATGGTGTTCCCCCTTCACACATTCATGCATTTATAATCATTTTTTAAAGAGTCATTAGGAATTTATTTGGCAGAAATTTCAAAGTACACACTCAAAGAAATAGAGTGTATGCCCTCAAGAGAGAGAGGGGCGCCACAGCCAGGAATGTTTATGTGTTTTTGGTGGTAGAATTTATGAATCTGTAGGAAGTTCTTTCTTGGTTTAGAGGCAAAAGGATGGCTCACCACAGAGGAAAGGCATGAGCCCCACCTTTTTTTGGATAAATGATCTAAGAGGTTTTTGCCAAAAACATTCTTTAAATTCTCCCAGTCTGTTACTTTATTTTAAGAACAGGTTTCTGTCCTTTCTTTACTTTTGTCAACTAAGCTAGTTTATGAGAGGGATTTTGGTGTGATGGCCCTAGGGGAAAAAAAAAAGGATAAACAAACCTAGGGAATACTGATATAGATAATCTTGGGTAACTTTGTGTCCTGGAGTTGTAGTCTTCTTAAAAGTGTAAGTTTTTAGTTATGATTTTTCTTGTCTTTTACTTATCTTTATTTCTTCTATCTTACCTCATTTCCTTCTCTGAGACTTTGATCTATTATTCTTAAGGGGTGCAGAAAGGCGGAAGGTCATTTTCTGTTAACCCCTTCGGCCTGAGGATAGGTGTTGATCCTGCCTAGCTCGGAACCAAAATCTCACTCTGACTGAAAGAGGAGAAAAAGGAAGATAGGCTTTGTTATCTGATGAACTATTACTGGGTCCTGGGGTTCTAGGAACACCTAGAGATTCCTTCTAGGCTCTTCTTGTCCTGAACAAAGGATGAGACAAAACAGGTGAAAAGGTAGCCAGGTTTCATATTTATTAAAAGTAGGAAAAGAAAAGAAACACGCTTTGCATAGTGAGTGCATTTGCTGTGCCCTAATCACCTGCCTCAGAACCACTACGTTTTGGTAGTCCAGAGAAGAGGACAAGAACATTAGCAAGTCACAGACATTATATAACCATGTTGTACAAGCAGAGACCAGAAATTAAAAGCGTATCATTTGCTAGGTATGGTGCTGTATGCCTGTAATCCCAGGATTTGGGAGACTAAGGCAGGAAGATGGCTTCAAGTTTGAGGCCAGCCGGAGTTAATAACCTAAAGACTTGTCTTTTTCATTCTTTTGGCTTACATTTAAAGAAGTAAAGATAAGTCAACTTTTTAGAATTCTTCCATTTAAAATCAGTCCCTAGTTTGTAAAATATAACCTAAAGGTGACATTTTGGGGACAGATATTGAGGTGTCCATATCATTTAAGATATACTGCATGCCTTCAGGATTTTCTGCATGTGCCACATGCCCTGTGGAAAAAGATTGAGAAATTAAAAAAAAAGAAAGAAAAAAAGAAAACAGAATCTCAGGATCAGATTCTCCAAAAGGAAGCTCTCCGTGTTTTTCTAAGATCAGACCTTCCCAGATTGGCAGCCTTCCCTATTTCCCCAGGATTGCAACTGCCTGAGTGGCAGTCTGTCCCATCTTCTGTCCTGATTAGTCTAGGTGTCTGTACCAGTCATGAAGAAATCTGTCTTGGGATCAGACAACATTGGCCTATCATCCCCTTGCTGTCACGACCAGGGCAAGCATCCTTGTCCCTGGCACACACCTACTCAGATCTTTATCTGCAGATCAGAGAGGCAGGCAGGAAAAAGAAGTCATGCACAACAGGTGGACTTTCGTCCAAGAAATCACCCCAAATGTCTTTCTGTCTGGGAACCTGTAATATGTAAAGAACTCAGAGGGTTTAAAAAGTCTGGAGTTGCAACTTAGCAACTATAAATCGCCTACCATTTTTTTTTTTGGTGCCGGGAATCGAACTTGGGTCTTTGTGCTTGCAAGGCAGGCCACCAAACCGCTGAGCTAGATCCCCGGCCTGCCTACCATTTTAGATAGGGAGATAAACTTGAGGCTAAAATGATAAGAAAACCAAAACCAGATAAGGTGGAAGGAGGAAGCAAGCAAGGTGGAGAGGGGAAGGAGGAGAGGGGAGAGAGGGAGAGGGAGGGAGAGGGAGGGAGAGGGCCGGGGACCCCATGGGGCTCCAGAAGAGTATCCTTGGCAGGGCTGGACAGGCATCTCCAGAAACCGCGGAGTTAATGGCAGACTTGCAAAGGGCTGGAACGGAGCCCTTCTTCTGGCCCTTCTGGCCCTTCTGTAGTGGGCTGTGGGCAAAGCCCCGATCGTGTGCATCTTCAAGGTGCAGGCCAGTGCTGGGCCAGTGCTACCCCCCGCCCCCCAGCACAGTCTGGAGCCCCTAGCTGAGCAGAAGGGGAGGGAACTCATCTCACCAGATCACCAAGGTGCTGTCTGTCCCTTCCTTTCAGTACATCAGCGGAAAACTCAAGAGAACACGTGCTTCCCTTTTTCTTTCTAGAGGGGAAGAAGGGGGAACTGAGGGAATTTAAGCCTTTGTCCACCTAGGAGCCTGGGTAAGATTTTTTCCTTCTGCTCTTGGACCAGCACCAGCACAAGAGTGGGAGACACCAAGAGAGCCCCTCTCTTTCCCACCCAGAACTGTAATAATCTCAGAAACTTCCTGAGCTCCCAGCTCCTACTGATCTTGTCCACCCTCCGGCTCCCTGTCTTCCTCTGCTATCATCAGATAAAGGTAAAGGATTTGAGTTTCCTGACAGATGAAAGCCTTAGAAAGGGAGAGGAGAAAGGACAAGGGCAAGATGGAGAGTGGGATTTTTAGGGTTAGAGAGGGGGGAGGAAAAGAAAACCAACTAATGGGCTTCTTGGTTTGAGTCCGTGGACTCCACTGGGTCCTGAGGGTAGAATCAGTTATCACCTGAATGACCGCTAGAGTCTTCTCAGACTAGCAGATGTTCCCAGCCACCCAAAAGGGGAGCTGTGGCCTCATGCTCCTTGATTTAGACAGTGAGAGAGCTGAGGGAAAGGAGAGGGGGGAGGAAAAGAAAACCAACTAATGGGCTTCTTGGTTTGAGTCCGTGGACTCCACTGGGTCCTGAGGGTAGAATCAGTTATCACCTGAATGACCGCTAGAGTCTTCTCAGACTAGCAGATGTTCCCAGCCACCCAAAAGGGGAGCTGTGGCCTCATGCTCCTTGATTTAGACAGTGAGAGAGCTGAGGGAAAGGAAAGAGAGAGAGAGAGAGAGAGAGAGAGAGAGAGAGAGAGAGAGAGAAGGAGGAAGAGGAGGAGAAGGAGGTGGTCGTGGTGAGAAAAAGGACATAAGCTGTGTTTTAGAGGCTAAGTGGCTAAGGGAATTGATGAAGAAAAAAATGAAAAGCCTTTGGCTATATTTACCGAAGTTGAGGTTAGTGATGCCTCTTTACCTCCTGCTACTGGCTGCCTAAGAGAGAAATATCACTGGGCAAGGTCTGAGGAGGCTCCCAAAGTGGAGATGGAAATGTGAAACCTACCCTACCTGTAGAATAAGTATCAGGTTCTCTGACTCCTGTTAGGGAAAAATAATTTTCAGGATGCATCAAGGAGAACCATAAGGGATTCATTGGGCAGAAATTTAAAAGTGTACAATCAAAGAAATGGAGTGGATGTTCTCAAGAAACAGAGGCCACATTTCATCATTTCTTAAAGGAACTGCAGGTCCCATTAGTAAGGAAACTATTTAGGAGCCGGGGTGATGGCCCACTCCTGTAATGCCGGTACTCTGGGAGGCTGAGGCAGGATAATTGAGAGTTTGAATCCAACCTTGTTACTGGGCTTAATTAGTATAGTGACTTAGTGTGATTCAGTCCCTTTAAAAAAAAAAAGGGCTGAGGATTTAGCTCAGTGGTTCTGGTGCCTGCCTCACAAGCACAAGGGCCTGAGTTTGATCACCGGTTCCAAAAAGAAAAAAAAAAAAAAAAAAGGAAGACTGGGGTTGTAGCTCAGTGTGAAGGCTCTGGCTTTAATCCCCAGTACTAGGAGGAAAAAATAGAATATTTGAAATCCAAGATTTGAGTGCTAATTGTTCCCTTGTACTGATCTCCACATTTTTCTTTTCTTTTTGCAACTCTCGGTGGGGATCAAACATGCAGCCTTGCTTGTGTTAGTCAAGCTCCCCACACAGAGCTCTATCGGTGACCTACTTCATGTACTTTTGATTCTGTCTGTGGCGTGCCTCTACATATTTTAGTAAACCAAACTGTGTCTTTCCTAAAATTTTCATATATTTTACATCGCTGGTCCCGAAAATGTCTAAGACCAGAAAACCTTGCCTTTAATCTTAGCTCCACCGTATCTTCCTACAATTATTTTATCCTCTAAAGCCTGCATAATTACTAGCTCTTCTGATAAGCCTTTTCCAATTCTCTGGCTGTCCAGTTTTACTACAAGTGCCCCTGAAATGAGCATAAGCCATCTTTAATTTGTCTTTTTAGAGCACTTTGCCTGAGTTTCTATTTTTATCATGTTTTGCGTGCTCCATTGAAATGTACCCTTTGATTGTAAGAACCATACTCTAGTTATTTTTATGTCTTCCTTAGTACCTACTTTAATTTTCTGATAGACTATGTTCTAAATATTTGGATTCAGAGGGGCAAACTGGGATAGGCCTTCAGTCCAGCCCAGGTAGGGAGTTGGTGGAAATTAAAATTTTTTTTTTTAAATTTGAGATGACCTTTCACTGTGTTTCCAGGCTGGTCTTTAATTCCTGGGCTTAGGTGATCCTTGCTCCTCAGCTTGCCCAGAAGTTGGGACAGTAGGCACATACCCTGGGCCCGATTGTTGGTGGAACTTCTCATGCCATGTGTCACTTTGCTCCAGGTTTAGGATTTCTACAAATGTGTGGAGTTTTAAGGTTTCAGTGACATCTTGTCTCCCCCTTCATTTCAATTAATGATGCTTCATGTTCCTGTTCTCTATCCCCATCATCCTCTTCAATATTTGGGAGGCCTCTCTGTTTAGATTTCGCATTCTATTGGATTCCTTTCAAGCTTTTCTTAAAACCAACCATTTTTATTTATCTATTTTGTTGTTTTGGTACTGGGGATCAAACTCGGGTCCTTGTGCTTGCAAGGCAGGCGGTGGAACCACTGAGCTAAATCCCCAGCCCCAAACCAACCATTTTATTGAAACTTTTCAGATGAATTCCCATGGCTCATTGATGATGGTTGTTCTAGAACCACCTTGTCTACATCAGAGTTCAGCTGGGCGTGGCCATGCACAGCTGAAATCTCAGCTCTCTGGGAGGTTGAGTCAAACTCTTGAGTCAGTAATTTAGCATGACCCTGCCTCAAAATAAAAATTAAAAAAAGGGCTGGGAGTGCTACGGTCCTGGGTTCAATCCCCAGTACTTTACCCTCTTCCCCCCAAAAATAAGAGTTAGGCAGACCTATTTCGGGACAGAATTAGACTAGAACTGTTTTGGAGATGATGGGCTATATGGTTTCTGTCCCAGTTACTCAGCTCTGTTATGGGGTGCAAAAGCAGCAGTAGCTACACAGAAATGGACAGGTATGTGGCTGTGTCCTAGTAAAAAACTTATGGACATTCAATTGGAATGTGTTCTTTTGTCACTAATATTCTTTTAATTTTTTAAAAGTCATTTAAGTTTGTAGAAACTGTTTTTAGTCCATGAGCTATATAAACACAGGCTTCTGGTTGAATTTGGTCTCTGGGTCATAATTTGTCGACTCCTGGTTTAAATCATGTCTGTGCCAAGCTTCTAATGTTGAGCTGGGCCAATTCTGATATGACTTTGAATTGTGTAACAGCAAATAATGGCTTTCCTAAGATTATGTCCTTGAGAGTTTTTAAAAGTAGAACATTTGAGTCTGAAAGAAGAGAAACATGGTAGAATTTCAGGTTGGAATTTGAAACAAAATGTATTAGTGTTGAACAGTCTTGGGTCTTGTTTAAGAAGTTAGTGACTAGAACTGGATGTGGTGACAGTGGGTGTGGGTAGTAGTTCCAGTTACTCAAGAGAATTGAAGCAGGAGAATTTCTTGAGCCCAGGAGTTTGGGGTCAGCCTGGGCAACACAGTCAGACATCTTAAAAACACACAAAAAAATTAGTTACTATAACATATGAAGACCTTGTATAGCTTATGTACTATATACAATAAATTAAAATGATTATTTATTTGTACCATCACTTAAGTGAACTTTGAAGTTGCTCTCCCATTGCTTCTCAGCCTTTTGGCTAAGATCAAATGTGAAGTTGCTGTCCCATTTACTCAGCTCTGATAGCCACTTTAAAGAATAAGATCATCAGGTGTGGTAGTGCATACCTGTAATCCCAGCACTTGGGAGGCCGAGGCAGGAGGATCACCTAAGTTCAAGGCCAGCCTGGATTACATAGTGAGTTCAAGGCCAGCCTGAGTTACATAGCAAGACTCTGTCTCTAAACAAAACAAAACATGCCTGGAATCCCAGCACTCTGGGAGGCTGAAGAGGACAGCAAGTTTCAGCCCAGCCTGGGCAACTTAGTGACTTAGTGACATTCTGTCTCCAAAAAAAGAAAGAAAGAAAAAAAAAAGTTGGTGTTGGGGCTGTAGTTCAGTTTGAAAGCTTTAGGTTCAATCCCCTGTATTCAAAATACAAAGTAAGATCTAATTTTCAGACTTAAAGAATATTGGAGACTAAAGAATAGATATGAATTATACTGACATTTGTACTTCATTGATATTGATATCAGATATTTTTGTCTCAGTTGAGTAACATTAAATCTCTTGAGTGTATACAATATATAGCAATACTTGATTATAGTGTCTTCCATTCTAGAAGTTACTAAACAATACAATACAATGCATTGTCATTAAAATATATTGCACATAGATACTAATTCATGAGTGAATATATGGAACAATTTTCATGGCAAGTTAAGTGAAAGAAAGGCAACAAAACTGCATTTTTCCATTTGAAAGGAAAAAATAGTATAAATAAAATAAGTTTAGAGGGATATATACAAAAGCATTAATTGGTGATGGATTTATGGACTGTAAACATATTATATGTCTTTTTTTTTTCCAGTAGTGGGGATTGAACCTAGTGACTTGCGCATACTTGGCAAGCATTGTACCACTGAGCTACACCCCTAATCATTATATATATATGTATTTGTTGTTTTATTATTTTATACTGAATTTTTTTTTTTACGTTACTGGGGCTCGAACTCAGGACCTTGTGCTTGAAAGGCAGGCATGGTGCCACTGAGCTAAATCCCCAGCTCTTTTTATGCTGAAATTTTAGTGCTATAGTCCAACAAATTATTTTTCACTTGAAAATTTTCAGCTGCTTCTCTAGAATTCATGTCATTTGAGTTAGTAAATTATGTTTTAACAAAGTCAAGTAATATTTGATTAGAGTGCTTTTTTAATGTTGAAAGTCCTTTAAGCTTTTCTCATTTGCAATTGTTTTTCAGGGTGATGATGACGCTTACATGTGTATCCGTGAGGACCAGACTGTACATATCCAGCCTTCCCATTTGACAGGACGAAGTCACCCTGTGATGGACTCCAGTGTGAGTGTGAACATCTGAGACCCTCTCCCTCCTGGCCACCATCCTCTCTGTAGCTGTCCTCTGCTATGTGGCTGTCGGGGCACAGCCACACAACAGCCTTCGACCCCTTCAGTGAGCAGCCTTGTCTGGGCAGGGGCCGGGCAGCAGGATTCCTCTCATAATGATCCGAGTAACTTTTCTACACTTTAGAAAGCACAAGACAAGTTTCTTTTATATGAAGAGATGAAGTCTTGCTATGGCATTTAAATCCTTGTTGCACCTGATTAAAAAAAAAAAAAATTCTAGTTTTGTTATCGTGGTCAGAGCATTGGCCCCCTTCCAAGAGCTTACTCTTGTATTTCAGAAGAAGCTTATGTTGGTGACAGAAGGACTTCTTGACTAACGAGAAGGAGGAACATGTATGTTCCCTTGGGAAGTTGTCTTAAGTGCCCTTTGTTGGCAGCTGTGCCAAATGTAGGCCATTTCTGGTAGAGAAATGTCTTTTTCACAGGGCAATTGACAAACAAATGAGCTCTGAAGGAACAATAGCTATTACTTAATGACATAGTAAATGCTATCTGCCTGAGGAGGCATCACTCAATGATGTAACTGTGCATAGCCTTCGTACAGGGCAACTCTCAGCTGGCTTGGAAACTCTCCCCAGATGCATGTTGCATTTTGGCCCCTAAGGTCCTACTGGGTAATCGTTTCTTCAGTGCTTTTCATTGTGAACTAGTGGCCAGATGGAATTAATACATCTGCTGAAGTTTCTAACCTGGGAGCTGTAGGGCTTGGCTCAAAGTAAAAATAACATTTTTGCCAAGTGGGAGAAAGATGAATAAATGGGGGAAAATGATTCTTGTACTTTTTACAGAGGAAGTGAAAAACAATGATATTACAGACAAAACATGCACATCCTGTCGTAGAGAAAGGAAATTGAACAGGCCAGGATTTTGATTCTGTCTTATTTTTAGCAAATTTTTGGAAAGTGCTAAGACTCATTGTGTGTGTTTTTTAGGGTTCTCTTGAGGATATGGCTTGGAGGTTGGTGGATGGTATTATACAGTGTTCTTTCAGAAGAAATATTACTCTTCCTGGAGTTAAGAATAGATTTGATCTAAACACAAGCTACTACATATTTCTAGCAGATGGTGTAGCTTCTGATGGTAAGTATATTGATAAAATGTTTTCTTCCTCTCCCTTTTTTCTCTATTTTACAGAGACTTACAATTGCTCGTTTTTAAGGTACATATTTATGGGTAAAGAGTTATAATCCTTTTCTGTTTTGTCTGAAAATTTGACTTTTAGTTAACCTGCTAACTTTGTTTCTCTGAGAATTCCATAAAGTATCAACTAGATGACAAGGCAACATTGTTTTGATCAGAATGGTAAAATGCATTTGGATGAGAAGAACTTTACCCTGAAAGAAGCCATATCTTTGGGTTTTCCTGAGTGTACTGACATAGGCGTATCTATTGCAAGGATCCTAAAAATAGTGCCTTTGTGGTTGTTGCAAGAAATACTGGCTCTTTGGGGGAAACCTGCCTGATATGAATTTCATCTTGTTGGTTAGCTGTCTCTGTCTCAAAAAACCAAAAAAAAAAAAAAAAAAAAA
>NW_022900945.1:32672994-32678774 GCF_012274545.1 Fukomys damarensis | reverse complement strand
AAAAAAACAAAAAAAAAAAAAAAAAAAAAAAGTAAAGAACTTGAACTCAAACTCTTTGACTTTGGAGTCTATGTATAGAATATGTTAGGACACGGAAAAGAGGGAAAATTAATTTTTAACAAGGAAGAGGTGAAATACTGGTGTTTTAGTTACTGCTGAAGTGCCAGTACTTGTGTCATCATCATCATCATCATCACCACCACCACCACCATCGCTGTCATTTAGTGCATGTTGTGTGTATCTCATTTATTTCTCACAGAGGCCTTGTAAATAGGTATTATGTAGGCCATTTTGAAGATAAGGAAAATGAGACTTGAAAAGGCCAAGCAAATTGTTCTAAATGGAACCTGTAGCAGAAACAGGAATTAAGTCCAGATCTCTTCCAGTTCTAGAAACTGTGACTTTTCCATTGCAACAGAATACTTCCTTCAGTGCCCAGCATGTGATAGGCTCTCCCTGTGTGATTACTGATGCAAATGAATTTCTTAAATTGCTAGGCGATTTAGCAGTCTTCGTGCATACTTTTTTTTTTCCTTTTTTTTTTTTCAGCTTTAATTGAGTTTATTGGTACATTTTAGGGATACAGTACAGTTACATTCATTGTTGGGCTCTTGTACCTCTACATGACAAGTCATGATTCTCATTTTTTCCCCTTACCTCTGCCCTCCCTTCACCCCCTCCTCCCCTCCCCATCTACAAACACTTTATTTTCATCTTTTCACTCTCTCACATTTTTTTCTTTTCCCTTATTACCCTTCCCCTACCCATCCCACCTTCCCTACACCTTTAGCTCCTTTCTTCCCATTTCTAAATGTCAGTAATCTTATTAGAATCTTATGCATTGTTGCAGATTATTCACACCAGGGAAACTATTCGGTATTTACACATGTGTGACTTATTTATTTCACTTAGGAGTATATCTTCAATATGTATCCATTTTCCTATGAATGAATCTATTTTCTCGTTCTTTATGGCTGAGTAATATTCCATTTTATAGAAAAACCACAACTTCTTTATCCAGTTTCCAACGGATGGGCAAATAGGTTGTTTCCAAGATTTAGCTATTACAAACTGTGCCGCTATAAACATGGGTGCACATACTTCTCTGTGATATGATTCTTTTAGTTCTCTTGGAAAGATACCCAGCAGAGGGATGGCTGGGTCAAATGGAACCTCCAGTCCAAGCTCTTTGAGGTATCTCCATATTGATTTCCATAGTGGTTGCACTAGTCTGCACTCCCACCAACAATGGAGGAGGGTTCCTTTCTCCCCACAACCCCGCCAACATTTGTTATTGTGTGATTTCTTGATAGCAGCCATTCTTTGTGGGGTGAGGTGGAATCTCAGTGTTGTTTTCATCTGCATCTCTCGAATGACCAGTGATGTGGAACATTTTTTCATATATTTTCTTGCTGCTTTTACTTCTTTGTATGAGAAATGTCTGTTCATTTCGGATGCCCATTTTTGGATCGGGTCTTTATATTTGGGGGGACTGATTGTTTTGAGTTCTTTATATATCCTTGATAATAGTCCTTTGTCTGAGGTACAGCTGGTAAAAATTTTTTCCCACATTGTAGATTGTCTCTTAGTTCTGCTAATGGTTTCTTTTGAAGTACAGAAGCTTTTTAGTAAGATGAGATCCCAGTTGTTGATTCTTTCTGCTAGTTCCCGTGCTACTGAGGATTTGTTCATAAAGTCTTTTCCTATACCAATGTCTTCCAGAGTTCTGCCTAACTTACTTTCCAGCAAGTTTAATGTTTCTGTTTTAATATTTAGATCTTTAATCCATTTGGATTTTAATTTAGTGCATGGCGAAAGATAAGGGTCTAATTTTAATCTGTGACAGGTTGATATCCAGTTTTTCCAACACCATTTATTAAAGAGGCTATCTTTCCTCCACTGAGGATGGTGAGCTCCTTTGTCGAAGATGAGGTAGCTGAGTACATCTGCATTTGTTTTTGTGTCTTCCAGTCTGTTCCATTGATCCTCAGGCCTATTTCTTTGCCAGTACCATGCTGATTTTATCACAGTGGCTTTGTAGTATAGTTTCAAATTGGGAATTGTTACACCTGGTGCCATGTGACTGTTGCCTATAATGGCTTTTGCTATTCTAGGTCTCTTGTGGTTCCAAATGAATTTTTGGATTCTTTTTTCTAGTTCTGTGAAATATAGTGTTGGAATTTCAATTGGCATTGCATTGAATGTATATAGCAGTTTCGGTAGTATGGCCATTTTCACTATGTTGATTCTTCCTACCCAGGAGCAGGGGATATCTTTCCATTTTTTTATATCCTCTTCGATTTCTTTTTTCAGAGTGCTGTAGTTTTCAGTGTAGAGATCTTTTGTTTCTTTTGTTAGATTGATTCCTAGATACTTCATTTTTTTGGATGCTATTGTAAAAGGAATTTTTTCCCTTATTTCTCTTTCTGTCTGTCTGTTATTTGTGTATAGAAAGGCTATTGATTTTTGGGTATTCACCTTGTATCCAGATACTTTACTGAATCTGTCAATTAAGTCTAGAAGTTTTTTGGTGGAGTTTTTTGGATCTTCAATGTAGAGTATCATATCATCAGCAAATAATGATAGTTTAACTTCTTCCTTTCCTATCTTTATTGCTTTAATTTCTTTCTCTTGTCTAATTGCTGTGGCTAATGTTTCCAGAACTATATTGAAGAGAAGTGGCGATAGTGGGCATCCTTGTCTTGTTCCTGATTTTAACATGAAGGTTTTCAGTTTTTGGCCATTCAATATGATGTTGGCTGATGGTTTTTCATAAATAGCCTTTATTAAATTGAGGTATAGACCATCTATTCCAATTTTTTGCAGGGTTTTTATCATGAATGGGTGTTGAATTTTATCAAATGCTTTTTCTGCATCTATTGAGAGGATCATATGGTTTTTGTCCTTGACTTTGTTAATATAATGTATTACATTCACTGACTTTCGTATGTTGAACCACCCTTGCATCTCTGGAATAAATCCGACTTGGTCATGATGGATGATCTTCTTAATAATCCTCTGTATTCTGTTTGCTAGTATCTTATTAAGGATTTTTGCATCTATATTCATTAAGGAGATTGGTCTGTAGTTCTCCTTTTTGGTTGTATCTTTCTCTGGTTTGGGAATCAGAGTGATACTTGCTTCCAGGAATGAATTTGGAAGTATAGCTTCTCTTTCAATTTCATTGAAAAGTTTGAAGAGTAATGGTAGTAGTTCTTCTCTAAATGTCTTGTAAAATTCAGCAGTGAATCCATCAGGGCCTGGGCTTTTCTTTGTTGGTAAGTTTTTAATTACATTTTCAATTTCACTGATTGTGATTGGGGTGTTTAAAATGTTTTTATCTTCTTCGTTCAACTTTGGTAATTCATAAGTATCTAGAAATCTGTCCATTTCTTCTGTGTTTTCCATTTTATTAGAGTACAGGTTCTCAAAGTAGGTGTTCATGATCCTCTGGATTTCTTTCGGATCTGTTGTGACTTCGCCTTTTTCATTCCTAATTGCATGGATCTGAGCCTTTTCTTTCCTTTTTTTGATAAGATTAGCTAAGGGTTTGTCAATTTTATTTATTCTTTCAAAAAACCAGCTCTTTGTTTCATTTATTTTTTGTATCGTTTTCTTAATTTCAATTGCATTGATTTCTGCTCGGATCTTTATAATTTCCTCTCTTGTTCGAGCTTTGGGTTTTTCTTGCTCTTGTTTTTCTAGGAGTCTAAGTTTCATCGTTAAGTTGTTTATTTGAGCCCGCTCTGTTTTCCTAGTGTGGGCATTCAATGTTATGAATTTTCCACGTAGAACTGCTTTCATTGTGTCCCAAAGATTCCTGTATGTTGTATTGGCATTCTCATTTATTTGTAAAAACTGTCTAATTTCTTCTTTAATTTCCTCTGTAATCCATTGATTGTTTAGGAGAGTGTTGTTCAGTTTCCATGTGCTTGTGAAGTTTCTATAGTTTCTTGTGCTATTGATGTCTAGTTTGATTGCACTATGATCTGATAATAAACAGGGGATGACTTCAATTTTTTTGCATTTATTTAGACCTGTTTTGTGAGCCAGTATGTGGTCTATTTTGGAGAATGATCCATGTGCAGCCGAAAAGAATGTATATTCTGGTTTTTGGGGGTGGAATACTCTATAAACATCTATTAAGTCCATGTGTTCCAAAGCTTGGTTCAGTTCTATTATTTCATTGTTGATTTTCTGCCTAGTAGATCTGTCAATTTGTGATAGTGGGGTATTTAAATCCCCCACTACAATTGTATTAGTGCTTATTTGGTTTTTCATGTTACTTAATATTTGTTTTATATAGTTGGGGGCATTTATATTTGGTGCATATATGTTTATGATTGTCAGCTCTTCCTCTTGAATTGTTCCCTTTACAAGGATGTAGTGTCCTTCTTTGTCTCTCTTAATGAGTTTTGGTTTGAAATTTACTTTATCTGAGAATAAGATTGCTACCCCTGCTTTTTTCTGGACTCCTGACGCATGGAGAATTGTTTTCCATCCTTTCACTTTCAGTCTATGGACTTCCTTTTGCACTAGGTGTGTTTCTTGTATACAACATATTGTTGGATTTTGCTTCTTAATCCATTCTGCCAATCTGTTTCTCTTGATTGGTGAATTGAGGCCATTAACATTGATGGTTACAACTGATATATTTTGACTTATTCTTGTCATGTTTTTGTCCATTTGTTGACTCTTTTTACTTTTTCTCCCATCTCCTTTTAGTTTCTTGCCTTGCCTATTTGATTTGGTCTGTTGGGCCTCATGTTATTGTGAATTTCGTTGTCCTTTTCTAGGATATTGTTTAGAATTCCTTGCAGTGCTGGTTTGGTGTTCATGAAATTTCTCAGGTGCTCTTTGTCGTGGAAGTATTTTATTTCCCCATCTATTTTGAAAGAGAGTTTTGCAGGATACAAAAGTCTAGGTTGGAGATTCTTTTCTTTTAGGACTTGGAATACCTCACTCCAGGCTCTCCTTGACCTAAGGGTTTGTGTTGAAAAGTCTGCTGTGATTCTAATGGGCTTCCCTTTGCATGTGATTTGTTTCTTTTCTCTTACTGCTTGTAGTATTTTGTTTTTCTGTTGGATTTCTGGAATCTTGATTATTATATGTCTAGGTGTAGATTTTTTTTGATCGTGGCTAGTTGGGGTTCTATATGCCTCACTTATCTGTATGTCTAATTCTTCCCTTCTGTTTGGGAAGTTTTCTGTCATTAATTCTGTGAAGAGCTTTTTTATATCATTTGTGTTTTCTCCTGTTTTTTCATGAATTCCTATCAGTCTTATGTTATTTTTCTTTGTATCGTCTAGGAGTTGTTGGATTGATTTCTCATGATCCCTTACTGTTTTTAATAGACCTCTTTTTTCACGGTCACTGACTGCTATCCTATCTTCTATATCTGAAATTCTATCTTCGCAATCTTTTATTCTGTTTCGTACACTTTCAATAGAGTTTTTAATCTCCTGGATATCTGTTTGAATCTGTTTTATGGATTCCATTTCTTTCCTCTGTTGGGCATTCATTGTTTCCATTTCTTTCTTATGCTGTGTCTTCATGGCTTCTATCATGGTCTTGAGCTCATGTATTTTTTGTCAGTTTCTGCTCTAGAGTCTCGAATCATGACTTCTATTTTGCCCATCATCTGCTCTGGCTAGCTGGGAAATTATTTCTGATTTGAATTTTTCTAGAGCCTGATTGATCAATTTTGTTACCTCCTGTGCTATGGGTCCAGGGAGTCCTGTTGGTTCACTATCAGACTTTTCATCCTCATTTGTCCTACT